>NC_133328.1:357118983-357400322 GCF_042186555.1 Aquarana catesbeiana | reverse complement strand
ATTTTATGTCACGCTGTAGATATGGTTCTCCTGAAGAAGCGGTGTTAACCGCGAAACCGGTCGAGAATATCAGTCGATACACACTTGCCATTTAAAATTGTGCGGGATCCACTGGCTTAGACTATGTGGTACTTCCTTTTTTTATGGTTATCTGTAGTGCTGTTGTGTATAATCGCAATTATATGTGAAATTGTATAATTTTATAAATATTTTTTCTATTAAAAGTGAATTTTTACAAAATATTTTATACTTTTCTGTTTTACATTACCATTGTATATTAATACCAAGTACCGTAATAGTCCCCCTTTTCCTCTTGTGGTGGGGGTGGAGACACCAACTGACAGTAGCAGCAACTGCGGCTGCTGCTCTGCCCTCCTATCTTCCTTGATCTTGATACCTTGGGATGATGGTACTGATATCTATCTAAACCTTTATGATATTTTAGGCCTCTCACTTTGCAGTAAAAAATAATGCGTTTTTTTCAAAATTGTCGCTCTTATATTATTTATAGCGCAAAAAATAAAAATCGCAGATCAAATACCACCAAAAGAAAGCTCTATTTGTGGGAAAAAAAGGACATCAATTTTGTTTGGGAGCCATGTCACACGACCGCGCAATTGTCAGTTAAAGTGATGCAGTGCCGAATCGCAAAAAACGCTCTGGTCAGGAAGGGGGTAAAATCTTCCGGGGCTGAAGCGGATAGACAGCATTAAAAGCTGACAAGAGTTCTAATCCCTCTCCACTCTATCCAAAGCTAAAGACCAATATTTTGCGTTTAGTTGTACTTTACCCTTCAACTTTATTATATTTAGTATTTTTTATTTATTGAACAATTTATTTTTAAATTTTAAAGGGAGCGGCACAGACATCGGGATACCCGAAGATCACCAACTCCTGAAAGAAGCTATAGGAAAAGACAAAAAAGGTATTTATATATTACAGGTATTTATAAAGCATCGGCAATTTAGGCAGCGCTTTTACATATTTATTGTACATTCACATCAGTATAGTATTATTCTAAGGTATACAATTTTTGCTTATCATGGTTGACTGTTCTGTCTTTAAAAATGTTTTTGATGTTGTTCTTTTCCGGTCTTGTTGCCTTTGTACTCTAGCTCGCTATCAGTTAATATTTTTGTGGAGAACATTAGAAGCAGAGAATTACACATAAAATGAGCATGAGCTAGCCTTCCCCAAAAGAGGTTTTTAGGGGTTCCCTGAGTAAACTGTTCTGGCAAATCAATACCCTGCCAGATGCTGGTGTCACTTGGCAGAGCCATTGATACTGAGACGAATGGAACATCTCTCCTCTTCTCTTTTAGGCAAGTATCCACTACTAAGTTCATGAAATGGAAATAGGTAAATAAAAGTAGAGAGACTTCAGCTCACGTTCCTTCAACCTTTTTCACTAGCTGGATCCTCTTGTTTATGTTGTACTAGAAGATTGGGAAGCCATTGTCAAACAATTCAGTTTTAAAATATTCTCACAGGACAAGTTTTGGAAATGCTGCATTTGTACAACACCATACGGACTACAAACTAAATTAAAGATGATTACTCAAAAAAGAGTATCAATATGTTGTAGCCAAGGCTTGACCTCAAGCTTTTCTGATAGTCACCAAGGGTTTCCAACCCAACACGGTTTTATGCATATTTAAAGCAATATTAAACCCAAACCAAAAATGTAATATAATGCAGCATACCAATCATTAGATGTTGTGACTACATTAGTTTTCTTTTTTTCTTTTTTTTTTTTTTGACCCCCCCCCTCGTTTTCACCTAGTTATCCAGGCAGTAACACACTTCTTGCCTTAGGCTGCATTCATACCTGAGCGTAGCATCTTTGAGCATTTTTTTTCTCTTTTTTTTTTTTTTTTTTTTTTACACGTTTTTGCATGACTGGCGTGTTTGTATGCAGCGTTTTTGGGCTTTGTTGTTTTTTTATTAGCCAATAGACAAAACTATTACCTTTTGCATCATTTGTTGCAGGTATTTCTACTTTTATTTAGATTTTCCATTAGCTTTCATTTCTTCTTTTATTAATATTAATTTATTATAATATTTTTTTGTGAGGCGTTCAAGTTCAGTTTAGGTTAGGAGTATGAGTGGGGTTAGGGTTATTATTTTATTATTTTTATTTTATTGTTATTACTGTATATGAATAATAATAAATTAATACATTTCAAATACATACACAAATAAAAAATCAGAATTAAAAAAGAAATTAAATAAATTAATACTAAGTAACATAAATAATTAACCACTTGAGCCCCGGACCATTATGCTGCCTAAGGACCAGAGGTCTTTTTCCAATTTGGCACTGCGTCGCTTTAACTGCTAATTGCGCGGTCATGCAATGCTGTACCCAAACGAAATTTGCGTCCTTTTCTTCCCACAAATAGAGCTTTCTTTTGATGGTATTTGATCACCTCTGCAGTTTTTATTTTTTGCGCTATAAACGGAAAAAGACAGAAAATTTTGAAAAAAAATGATATTTTCTACTTTTTGTTATAAAAAAAATCCAATAAACTAAATTTTAGTCATACATTTAGGCCAAAATGTATTCGGCCACATGTCTTTGGTAAAAAAAATGTCAATAAGCATATATTTATTGGTTTGCGCAAAAGTTACAGCGTCTACAAACTAGGGTACATTTTCTGTAATTTACACAGCTTTTAGTTTATGACTGCCTATGTCATTTCTTGAGGTGCTAAAATGGCAGGGCAGTACAAAACCCCCCCAAATGACCCCATTTTGGAAAGTAGACACCCCAAGGAAATTGCTGAGAGGCATGTTGAACCCATTGAATATTTATTTTTTTTGTCCCAAGTGATTGAATAATGATAAAAAAAAAAAAAAATATTTACAAAAAGTTGTCACTAAATGATATATTGCTCACACAGGCCATGGGCCTATGTGGAATTGCACCCCAAAATACATTTAGCTGCTTCTCCTGAGTATGGGGATACCACATGTGTGGGACTTTTTGGGAGCTTAGCCGTGTACGGGGCCCCGAAAACCAAGCACCGCCTTCAGGATTTCTAAGGGTGTAAATTTTTGATTTCACTCTTCACTGCCTATCACAGTTTCGGAGGCCATGGAATGCCCAGGTGGCACAAAACCCCCCCAAATGACCCCATTTTGGAAAGTAGACACCCCAAGCTATTTGCTGAGAGGCATGGTGAGTATTTTGCAGCTCTCATTTGTTTTTGAAAATGAAGAAAGACAAGAAAAAACTTTTTTTTTTTCTTTTTTCAATTTTCAAAACTTTGTGACAAAAAGTGAGGTCTGCAAAATACTCACTATACCTCTCATCAAATAGCTTGGGGTGTCTACTTTCCAAAATGGGGTCATTTGGGGGGGTTTTGTGCCACCTGGGCTTTCCATGGCCTCCGAAACTGTGATAGGCAGTGAAGAGTGAAATCAAAAATTCACGCCCTTAGAAAGCCTGAAGGCGGTGCTTGGTTTTCAGGGTCCCGTACGCGGCTAGGCTCCCAAAAAGTCTCACAGATGTGGTATCCCCGTACTCAGGAGAAGCAACAGAATGTATTTTGGGGTGTAATTTCACATATTCCCATGGCATGTTTGAGCAATATATCATTTAGTGACAACTTTGTGCAAAAAAAAAAAAAAAAAAAAAATTGTCTCTTTCCCGCAACTTGTGTCGCAATATAAAATATTCCATGGACTCGACATGCCTCTCAGCAAATAGCTTGGGGTGTCTACTTTCCAAAATGGGGTCATTTGGGGGGGTTTTGAACTGTCCTGGCATTTTATGCACAACATTTAGAAGCTTATGTCACACATCACTCACTCTTCTAACCACTTGAAGACAAAGCCCTTTCTGACACTTTTTGTTTACATGAAAAAGATATTTTTTTTTCCAAAAAAATTACTTTGAACCCCCAAACATTATATATTTTTTTAAAGCAAATGCCCTACAGATTTAAATGGTGGGTGTTTCATTTTTTTTTTTCACACAGTATTTGCGCAGCAATTTTTCAAACGCATTTTTTGGGGAAAAAACACACTTTTTTAAATTTTAATGCACTAAAACACACTATATTGCCCAAATGTTTGATGAAATAAAAAAGATGATCTTAGGCCGAGTACATGGATACCAAACATGACATGCTTTAAAATTGCGTACAAACGTGCAGTGGCAACAAAATAAATACATTTTTAAAAGCCTTTACAGGTTACCACTTTAGATTTACAGAGGAGGTCTACTGCAAAAATTACTGCCCTCGATCTGACCTTCGCGGCGATACCTCACATGCATGGTGCAATTGCTGTTTATGTTTGACGACAGACCGCCGCTTGCGTTCGCCTTAGCGCGAGAGCAGGGGGCGACAGGGGTGCTTTTTTTTTTTTTTTTTTTTTTTTTTTTTTCTTTATTATTTTTTTGCTTTTTTATCTTATTTTTAAACTGTTCCTTTCATTTTTTTTTTTTTTTTAAATCATTTTTATTGTTATCTCGGGGAATGTAAATATCCCCTATGATAGCAATAGGTAGTGACAGGTACTCTTTTTTGAAAAAATTGGGGTCTATTAGACCCTAGATCTCTCCTCTGCCCTCAAAGCATCTGATGACACCAAGATCGGTGTGATAAAATGCTTCCCCAATTTCCCAATGGCGCTATTTACATCTGACGAAATCTAAGTCATAAAATGCTCGTAGCTTCTGGTTTCTTAGGCCATAGAGATGTTTGGAGCCACTCTGGTCTCTGATCAGCTCTATGGTCAGCTGGCTGAATCACCGGCTGCATTCTCAGGTTCCCTGTTGAGACAGGAGAGCCAGAGAAAAACACGGAAGACGGTGGGGGGGGGGCATTCCCTCCCACGGCTTGTAAAAGCAGTCTAGAGGCTAATTAGCCGCTAGGATTGCTTTTACATGAAAGCCGACCGCTGGCTGAAAAGAATGATACCAAGATGATACCTAAACCTGCAGGCATCATTCTGGTATAACCATTCAAAGTCGTGAATGGCGTACCTGAAGACAAAAAAATGGTTAACAATAAAGCACAGTAAACGGTAAAGTATAAATAATTACATACCTGAAAAACAAACATGATAAAACATAATAACAATAAAACATTGCAGAATAGAATACAGTAAAAAAGAGCAGAACAAGAGAGAGAGAATAGAGAGAGAGAGAACAATAAAACGACAACTATTTTTTTTTATTTTATATATTTTTTTTTTTTACACTTTTTTTGTAACTAACTTTTATAACGGTAACGGTTCCACGTTCGGGTCTCTCAAAATGCGATGGCATCTTGGGAGACCCTGTGAAAGTGTGCCTAGTCTGTGCAATGCTGTACCCTACGCTAATACTCAACTAGTGAATGGTAGCGTTCAAAACATTCACCAATGCAAAGACCAGGATTGTCAGGACAGGAGGGACAATAATAGCGGGTGTCACGTCTATATCCGCGCTTGCTGCAGACACAACATCTTTTTTGGGGGGCGTTGGGTAGGGGTACTCGGGAGGACATAAAGAAAATGCCTCTCATGCAGCCGACTGCATTTGGTTGGGGATGTGAATGGGGGAAGTACGGGTGCTGCAGAAGTGGTGGGTTCCCAATTAGGATTGGCGAATGCAGCAGGAAGGGCACTATGGGCACGACGGGCCTGTGTTTGTCTTCTTGGTGGCAGCGGGACACTACTTGTGCTTGCCACCTCACCAGCTTGAACTGCACTTATGGGACTCGCCACGTCACCAAGTGTTACTGCAGTGCTGGGTTGACTACGACCGGGGTGTACTAGGCCGCTGGTGCTTGCCAGTTCAATAAAAAGCTACCAAAAAAACTGTTAGCGATCACAGGGATCAGGCCTGACTCTGCGAATGCTGCAGTTTAGTTTAGTGTTTTGTAAGTGACAGTGATCGATCGATACTGCACTTGGGTGGGCTGGGCCGGGCGGAGGGGCAAAACGCAGGTGCTAGCAGGTATCTGGGCTGATCCCGCTAACACTGCGTTTTTGGGAACCCTAAACTGCTGGGGACGCTAGTATAGATCTGATCGGATCAGATATTGATCCGTTCAGATACTATACCACTAAGGGAGGCGTATGCTGCATGCGTGGGTGTTAGCGGTACTGGCGCTAATCTGACGCTGCTTGGGGCTGGTGCTTGCCAGTTCACCAAAATACTACCAAAAAAACTGTTAGCGATCGCAGGGATCAGGCCTGACTCTGCGAACGCTGCAGTTATGCATTTAGTGTTTTGTAAGTGTCAGTGATCGATCGATACTGCACTTGGGTGGGCTGGGCTGGGCCGGGCGGAGGGGCAAAACGCAGGTGCTAGCAGGTATCTGGGCTGATCCCGCTAACACTGTGTTTTTGGGAACCCTAAACTGCTGGGGACGCTAGTATAGATCTGATTAGATCAGATATTGATCCGATCAGATACTATACCACTAAGGGAGGCGTATGCTGCGTGCGTGGGTGTTAGCGGTACTGGCGCTAATCTGACGCTGCCTGGGGCGACGCATATCACCGCCGGGCGATCAGGGGGCTAAACCTTTATTCGGTAATAAACGGCGGGTGCCCTCACACTAAAAAAAATAAACAAACTAACCAGCGTCACCCGTAACACTTATACGGTGATCAGTGGTGAAAGGGTTAACTAGGGGGCCATCAAGGGGTTAAAACATTTATTAGATAGTATATGGGGGTCCCTGTCGCTATAAAACGCTGACGGCGAACCTAAATATTTACCTCACTAACTAGCGTCACCAGCGACACTAATACAGCGATCAGAAAAATGATCGCTTAGCGACACTGGTGACAGGGGGTGATCAAGGGGTTAAAACTTTATTAGGGGGGGTTAGGGGGGTATCCTAGACCTAAAGGGGGGTAATATTCACTGTCCCAACACTGTAATTGTCACAAACTGACACCAATGCAGTAATCAGAAAAAAAAAAAAAAAAAAAAACTGCTGGTGTCAGTTTGTGACAGGGAGGGGGGGGGGTGATCGGGGGGCGATCGGGGGGGGGGATCGGGGTGTTTTGTGTGCCTGGCATGTTCTACTGTGTGTGTAGTGTTAGTGCACTCACAGTGAAGTCTTCTCTCCTCGGCGCTGCAACGGAATACCGAGCCGAGGAGAGATGACATCATTTCCTTTGCTGCTGTTTAGCATACAGCAGCAAAGGAAGTTATCTGATTGGCCGGCGGCGATCGCGAGGGGGGGGCCACGAACGGATGGCCTCCCCCTCACCTCCGATCGCCGGGGGACCAAAGACGACCGCCTCGGGCACCGGGGGGGGGGTCCGATCGGACCCCCCACCCGCGGAAGGCAAATCACGTATATATACGTGATTTTGCCTGTCCGTGCCACCTTGCCGACGTAAATCGGCGTGAGGCGGTCGTCAAGTGGTTAACTAACCCTTAACTTTAACCCTTACCCCTTAAAAAAATTGATAATAAATAACTAAATAGTAAACAGTGTAACCAGCACGCATCATATCTTAGTGTGTAGTAAATATAAGTGATCCCGATAGTTATGACTACTATTGGTATACCACACTTAAAGCCATTTCAATACGGCCAAAACTCATGAAAAACGTTATTACTATAGACATATAAAAAAATTGTGAAATTAACTTATTTTCCTATGTTAGGAACATTTAAATCCTATAATCACACCACATGTTCAACAGTGAAACAAAACATGTGTTATTAATTACAATGTTACTTATGAAAATCAGTCCGCAACAATGTAGTGAGCACCCTGAAACATGTGTTGCTAGTAACAATGTTACTTGTGACTATCAATTCGCAACAATGTGGTGAACACCATACTTATCCAAATTAGTGCTAAAAATGTTTATCAGTGGGACACTTATTCCCCTTGAACATCTTAGATGTAGAAACACTGATCAGTCCTTGATGGAAATATGCTAGGTTAATGTTAGCACCAATCTTCTTTATAGAAAGAGACACACCGATATTCCTCCTTTTCACAAATATGGTAAAAAAAGGCCGCTTACCGGATCAGATGGATCTCAGGTTAGTGAGATCAGATGAGCATGTTGCATTAGCCTGCTGGCCTTAGATTATCACCTTGGCGTTTTCCTGGGAGATTTCCTCAGCCACTGTGCTCCAATTCACAGGCAGATCTGGGCGTTTTCCTGGGAGATTTCCTCAGCCACTGCGCTCCCATACACAGGCAGATCTATCCTCACTGATACAATGTATCCGGTTTCAAAATATTAGTTCATCCATACAGAAGATACACCTCAGTGGGAATAAAACGAAAAGGGCTCCATAGTGCAAATGTGTTTTATAGATTTATTCAAAATCTCTTTCACAGTCACTTTAAAACAATTCTTTCCACTGCAAATGTTCACAGCAACACTCCACTGCACATCAGGAACTACAAATTAAAAAAAAAAAACTCCCAAGTATACACCAAACGGAACTCAGATAAAAAATGTGAACCAGATAAAAATTAGCTAAAAATCAGCATGCATGCAGAGCGGGAGCAAACCGGCTCCCATCTGGTTGCCATTTTTTATCTGAGTTCCGTTTGGTGTATACTTGGGAGTTTTTTTGATTTGTAGTTCCTGATGTGCAGTGGAGTGTTGCTGTGAACATTTATTTTTTGGGTCTTTTGTATTCATGGACTAACATAAGCAGCAGCACAAAAATTTTTTTATTTGTATGGTTAGCGCAAAATCACGTTTCTTTAAATAAATAACTAAACACCCTAACACAAAACAAATTATTATTAATGTATTTAATGTTTTTTTTTTTTTTTTGTTTGGGTGTTTGTTGTTTTATTATTAATAATAATATATTTAATATTTTTTTAAGGGTAGAAGTTAATTATTCTTACATATTCATTTATTTTACTTATTTATGATGGTTTTTAATTATTTGTGTATTTATTTTATATCTTTTTATTCATATATTAATAGTATTTTTTACATTTTTAATTTGAGCAGAAAATTGCGCAAAAACGCCCAAAGCTGTCAGATTTGAGCGACAAAAAAGCTCCAGAACGTGTTTGAGCTTCAGGCGTCATGAAGTGGAGATGTGAACCATCTCCATAGCAAATAACTTATTTTTTTCACCTCCAGCGTTTTTGAGCTTCTAGCTTCAAGCAGATAATCTTACAATGGTAAGACTATCTACTTGACTGGTACTGCTGTTGTACTCCTTTGCAATTATTTTGCTCTGGTGTGAATACAGCCTAAGGGTGCCTACACTCTGGTTGAAGGAGTATAACAGCAGTGCCAGTTTGGGGGAGTGGAGTGTTAGATGCACTAGCAGATTTAGATACTCCAGCTAACACTTTATAAGCAGTTACAGCAAACAGTTGTGTTCCTTTTGGGATAAAGGTTTTACATACATAAAAGCTGACCATTGTAAGCACCCCTGCTAGTAGTAAATGGTTTGTCTCATCTCTCTAACTGCTACATCTGCAGGGCAGTTTGTTCTGTTAAAAACAGCAGACTTACTGGATCACTAAGTGAAAATAAAAGAAAGTCTAAAAAAGAAAACTAATGGGGCGTACACACGATCAGACTTTTCGGCTACAAAAGTCCGACGGACCAAATCCGGCGGACAATCCGACCGTGTGTGGGCTTCACCGGACCTTCACGGACTTTTCCAGTCGCAAATCTGACGGACTTTAGATTTGGAACATGCTTCAGATCTTTACGTCGTAACTCCGCCGGACCCAGAAATCCGCTCGTCTGTATGCTAGTCCGACGGACAAAAACCAACGCTAAGGCAGCTATTGGCTACTGGCTATCAACTTCCTTATTTTAGTCCGGTGTATGTCATCACGTACGAGTCTGTCGGACTTTGGTGTGATCGTATGTAGGCAAGTCCGTTCGTTAGAAAGTCTGCCGCAAGTCCGCCAAAAGTCCTTCGAAAGTTTGTCGGACGGGCTGCCGGACTTTTGTAGCCGAAATGAATTGGTAAGCTGTAATACAACAAATGTTTGCTTTTGGGTTTGATACAACTGTAAATACTCTCCTTTTATCAAACTCGGCTCCAAGCAGATGTAAAAAAAACACACACATTAATGCAGTTGTTGTCTAAAACCCATCTCTACATTTTTAATAAAATAAAAATTAGTTGCAGTGGGTTTCAAAAAGCTGCAGTATTCACCTCCTGTGGCACTGTATTCCCAAGACTTACCCCTTCTGCATTCTAGCACCAGTTCTCTTCAGAGTGTCACAGGCTGTCATCAAACCCATTTTTTGTGGACATGTCATCAGGCTGGGCTAGGCTCACAGTACTCCTGGACAACACTACCAGGAGTGAGGCCACCACCACTGCTGGAGCAGAATAACAACCCTCTGAGGGCTGCCAAAAAGACAAAAGAAATGTGATATTTTTTATGCAGCTTAGGCAAGTACCTAATTTGACCTGACCAGCCTCTTGCGATGACCTGTACAGCAACTTTGACTGTGGGGGGAGGGAAAACATTAGGAACCAATCAGTTGTGCCCCATTTCTTGAGTTATACTCAAATATACACAAGTGCAGCAAATTCAGCATTGTTCAGATGTGAACAACTTCTCCTTTTTTTTTTTTTTTTTTATTTTTATTGGAAAAAACTACTTTATTGAGAGGAAATGCACATATTACAAATTTAGATACATATGTCAGATATGGTAATAGAAACATATTCGTCATGGCTCCATCGAGCCAATCTATTCAGATAGGGAAAACAACACATTTCTATGGCAACATTTATTTTCAGCTCCTGGGTACTCGAATATAACCTTCCATAAAAATGGGGAGATGAAACTGTTGCCTAACGCTACGTCCCTGGGGGGTGATATAGTCCGCATATGCACATATTTCAGTTCAGTTCCATCTCCCTACCTCCTATCCCACACTCTGGAATACTTGAGTGGACACCCTCTATGGGTATAGATCAGTTTCTTAAATGGAAGAGTATCATTGACAGCCTTTTTCCAGTTCTGAATTGTGGGGGTAATGCCTGCATCCAAGTCCGGGCTACAACCTTCCGTGCTAAAAAGAGACTCTCATAGATAAATGTGGCCAGGAATTTGTCTACCTCTGCAGCCGATTATAAGCCCAGCAGGCATAGTTTTGGGTTCAGGGCTACAGGAGACCCCATTTTATTGTGTAGGAAGTGGACAACCTGAAGCCAGTAAGTTTGCATATTGGGACAGTTCCATATCAGATGGTAAAATGTGCCGGGGGCTGACCTTTGTGGCGTCAGGTAAGCTCTGTGTACAATATATAGTTGTGTTAACCTATCCGATATTTTAGGAGATGCTGTTTTAACACCCTCAAGAATTTCCTCCCAGTCTGAGTCACTAACGGCCACAACATCCTGCTCCCATGCGGTTTTAGCCTTTTGAGTAAATGCCATGGTACTTGGAGGTCTAATTGTAGACTAAAGAGTAGAAATGAGCTTAGAAGGTTCCGAACACAAAATAATATTCAGGACAGGGGGTGTCTAGTGAAGCGACAAGTTTCGTAAACTGGGTCCGTAGTGCATGGTGGAGCTGTAAATATCTAAACAGTAGATGGTTTGCAAGAGAAAAAACATCTTTAAGTGACTGGAACGTTTTAGGCTCAGATGCAGTCATGACTTGGTACAGGTAGATCACGCCATAGATGGTGCGCAACTCTGGCATGTGGCCGTTGAGCCATAAAGGAGTGTGGGAGTGGAACTGAACAATATCGTGTCTCTTTAAAGTTATTCCCCATACCTGTTGATGATGCAGAAGCATCCTGTCATTATATTGGGGGGATCGTTGATGTGCTTACCCCCCTTGTAGAATGGCTTGAATAGGGGTAAATGCTGGATGGCCGGAGCCATTGCAGACCAGGGATGTATACCGCTGCAGCTCAGACATATTAAATTAATAAAAATGGGAGAGTTGAGAGGCTAAGTAGTAATCCTGCAAGTCCGGAAGGGATGTTCCCCCATGGACGTGGGGTTTTTAAGGATAGGCCAAGCTAGCTTGTGTCTACTATGTCCCCAGACAAGAGTTTAAAATAAATTCCATCATCTTAAAGAGTTTCAGGGGGATATATAGAGGGCCATACCACATCATATATAGAATCTTAGGTAGGAGAATCATCTTGATTATATTTATTTACCCCATTACGCCCAAAGGTAATCTAGCCCATGCTTGCATTTTAGCTTTAACCAAGGTAAATAGACTAAGACTCCTTGTAACCAAGTATTTCATTGTTGACACTCTAGCTAAAGGTAATGGAGGATCTATAGGAGTTGTGGAGGGAATTTGTCCAACGGAAGAATCTGGGATTTATCCCAGTTAATGCGTAATCCAGAGAACTTTCCCAAATTCTCTATAATCTCTAGTGCGGCTTGTACAGTTGGTAAAGTACAGAATTGTGTCGTCTGCGTATAGGCCTATTTTTTCTAGCGTGGTACTCATGCGCAGACCAGATTTGTTGGGCTCTGTGTAGCGATTGTAGGGATTCTTACTCGGTTTGGGGAGAACTATAATTTGAGCTTCCTGCATTGAGGGTGGAAGTATCCCCTGATCAAATATAGATTGGTACAGGGCCTTTAGTTTGGGAATGAGTATTTCCGAAAAGGTAGTGTAAAATTCTAGGGGTAATCCATCAAGAACTTGTGCTTTAGATTTGGTTAGTTGGCATAGTGCCTCAGTAATGTCACTGATAGCTATAGGTGCTTCTAACATTGTAAGTTGTTCAGGATTAAGCTGGGGAAACTGTAGAGTGTGTAGGTATTCTTTGATATCCTGTTGGGCACTGTGATGTGTGTATATTGCTATAAAAGCTTTAGAATTTGGCAGCGACTTGCGGGGGGGGCGGGGTATCAGTGAGGGTAGTGCCATCTGAATCCGTTTGGGAAACGACCACTGGCGGTTTATCAACCAAATGGGCTAGGTATGCCGAAAGTTTCCCTGATCGTTCCCCATGTTCAAAGACCCGCTGTTTACCAATGAACGGTCGTTGCCTAGCCATCTCTGTATACAACTGTGTGACCGTATGGGCCCGTAGTTTGACCCTAATAAGATTTTCAGGAGAGGGATGTGTATTGTATGCCTCTTCTAGTTCTTGCAATTTTTTCGATGACAACTGTATCATAAGCTTGGATGAATGTTTGAGCCTATTGATCTGTGTGGATTAGAGCCTACGTGCATGAATTTTAAACGAATCCCACACCATGTCATACATAGAGTCCTAGTTGTCGTCAAAGAAAAACTGAATTTCCCTAGCTATAGCATTGTGTTCAGGCAGTATGGACAGCCAATAGGGGTTGAGTCTCCACATATGAGTGGGGGGTGACACTAGTAGTGAAGCCGTCATCCAGCAGGGGGAGTGGTCAGATAAGGCTCTAGAAGCAAAACACGTCCCTGTCACTTTGGGTAGAAGTGCCTTGGATACTAGTATAAATCTATTCAAGACATTGTGTTGTGGCTAGTAGAGTGACATGTATATGCTCTAGTGGTAGGGTTTTGGTGCCTCCAGACATCTATCAGTGCACATTCAGTCAGTGTGCGGCACAGATGGGTTTGCTGTGGTACGGTGGCATGCGTCCCAGCCTGCACCGGATGATCCAGGGATCATAAAGGCCAGTCCCTCAGTGACAACTTCCGAGCTGTATGGGGGAGGGACGTAAAAAGCCAATATCAACAGGGGAGCCTCCCCTATTATAGCATGGTGGAACAAATATCTACCCTACTTGTCCGACAACAAGGAGATCAATTCCAAGGGAATGGACTTGGCAATGAGGATAGAGACCCCCCCCCCCTAGACAAATTTGTGTAAGTACTATGATATGCCCAACCTATCCAGGTGACCTGTAACATGAGTCTCCCCCAAGACTATAACGTCTGCTCTTTGTGATTTAAAGCGGGGTTCCACTCAAATTTTTAACTTAATCTTACCCCCTTCAGTTAATTCCATAGATGTTCAAATGCCGCACGAAATTTTTTTTTATCGCTGTAATTACCTTTATATTGTACTTTATTGTGGCACTTCCTGTCTTTCCTCCCATGGGAGTAGGCGTGTTTATTGCCTTTCCCCGGCGCCGCACTGTTTCCTGGGAGCTTAGTGTCAGGCTTCCCAAGATTCAGTGCGGGAACAATGATCATGCTTGTGAACAAGCTGTGAATGAACAGCATTCACCGCATCCAAGAAATCAATGCTTATGGTCTTCACATGCCCACAAGCAAGATGGAAACAGCCAGCATCACATTTTTAAAGTTATTCTTCAGTACGAAAACAGACAGAGGCGGAAATATTACACCCAAACTGTGAGTATTATTTAGTGATTAACAAAGTGTCTCAATGACCTAAAAAAAAAAAAAAAAAAAAAAAGATTGGTCGCCGGACTCCCACTTTAAGAAATGTGAGGGCTGCTGTACGCTTAACTTTGTTATCTTTTTCTCCGCACATTCCACTTCAGAAATTTAACAGAGGTCATGGAAAATGTGGAAGGATATTTACAAAGCGGACCAGAAGGGCAGTAGCAGGGTTACAGATATAAACCATTAAAATTGTGTATGTTACTGAGCAAAACTTATTGTACCAAGAGAAAACCTTATGTGCAATCCAATAATGAAACATGGAACGAAAAAAACTAGTCAACCCATAGCTCAGTCGTGATGATCAAGTTTTCCCTAACCCACCCAGCTTCTCCCCCTCCCAACCTGGTGAGAGCCTACAATCCCCAAAAACCAACAAATGAGCGATCATCCAGCAGGCGGAGCTGGCTGGAGGTACATGACTTAAAACATTTGAACTTAAGGGAACAGTGAAAAAAATCATTACTATGGGGGCGCCTTTTCACTGCACGGTGTGTGGTAAGGTAATGGAGGGAGGTCAGACCCCCCTAGAAGTCCTTCTGTAGGGAACCCACTTGCATCCAAGCAGGGTAGTAATGTAGAATATGCCTGTCATCAGGGTATTCTCTGGACATAGCAAGAAGAAAGGGATCGGAAGCACCAGGCGTGGGCAGGTTTAATATCCAGAAGGGCACACTTAGGAAGGGATTTGAGTCAATGGGAGTTCAAGACAAAGACTTAACCCCCCCCCCCCCATGGGTAATTTGTGACACCAACAGGTCACTGGCTTCAAAACAAGAAGAAAAAACAAAGGGGGGGGGGGAACGACACCCGTCAGGTGAATATACATGCCGTACTCACTGAGGCACCAGGACGATCGACTAGCTAAGCAGGGTGTCCGCGTTGATCCAGCCATGCAGAGGCCATGCCTGGGTCCTCGAAGAACTGTACGCGACCGTCCTCTTCCACCCGCAGCCTGTCAGGAAACAGCATGGCGTACTTAAGGTGCAGGGTGCGCAAGCGGCGTTTGACATCTTGAAACTGGGATCTCCTTCTCTGTACCACGTTAGAGAAATCCAGGAAAACCGCAAATTGAACATTTCCCACAGGGATGTTGCCTTTCTCTCTGGTGAGACGCAGAATTCTATGTCGAAAATTAAGAAATTTGGCTATTAAAGTACAAGTGGGTTGCTCCCTGTGGTGGGGGTCTTGCCGGTATGCGGTATGCCAGTTCTACCGCAAACATAACTAAGAAGGCTTCTCTGCCATAGGCCTTAATGAGGATATTCTCTAGATATTCCCTGGATCATTACATCTGCTCTCTCGGGGAGCCAAAGGAACCGGAGATAACAGCGACAAAGGTGATTCTCTAAGTCGTTTTGGTGTTTATGCAATTGCTGCATTTGCCTCTGCATCTCTTCAGTGGTATACCATAGTGGGTGCAGGATATCCTCTGCTGTTCCTATACGGGTTTCAGTCTCTGTAACCCTGTCTTTTACTTTGGAGAGATCCTAGCGGAGAAGAGCGATGTCTATTTTGACTTCATCAATCTTAGCCGTAAGAGTACCCAGCCTCCAGCACCTTGGCAGTATCCGCCGCATGGTGTTCTGAGTCAGAACAGGTGTCGGCGCCACGTTCGACTGGACTTTCCATTGGACTTTCTTTGGATTTATCTTTGCTTTTTATTTATTAACATTTTATTAATATTCTTCACATTTTTTTTGGCATATTAAGTATCTGTTTTAGTTACAGCACTTTATTTTACTTTATATTCTATAGGATACATCATAAGTTTGTGATATCAGTCTCACATGCACTATATATTGTTTGATTCATCTAAATCTGTTTTGGGGTTTATAGCGATACACTTTTTTTGTTTATTGTCTTTTGCCTTGGGTCTATAGGTGTGTTGGCTGCTATTTGTTCCCATCCTTTAGCGCAGCGCTGTATTTATATATTTTGTAGAGAAATCTTGACAAACCGACAAAAACTTTGTCAAATACTCCCCCTTGCTGTGAGTGACAGCCTAAGACACAGGCATGATTTTTTAATTCCCTCCCCCACTCCTTTCTTCAGCAGCTCTGCAAGGATTGGCTGTTCCACACCTCAGTATGATTTGGCATGCTGAAGTCATGTGGTTACTTTCCTGTCTTTTCACTGGATGTTAGAGATCACAGCAGAAGTTCAGCAGAAGTTCAGTTAGAAATACCCAGGAGAAAATGCATATTGACAAGGGGAGTGTAGAGGTGGGCGGGGAGTCTACTGACATCACGACTCCACCCACCGAGCTTCAGACAACAGACCCACCCACAGAATCTGCAGTTTTTCAGCTCTCATAACAGACAGAGGGGAGACATTTGACAGGTAAAGATACATGCAGGAGGCATGTATATCTTTATAGATAACCCCTATGGCAGTAGTTTAGAAAGGATGACATTGGGTTTACTTCCACTTTAATATCACTTTAAAGCAGAACACCGGGCAAACATTTTTTTGCTTGTCCTTGTTGCTGATCTCTTACCTTTACCAAGTTTGCCATCCATGTTCTGAGCTCTGTAGTTTTTCTGTAATAGGCTGCTGAACTTGTTGAAAAACCGTTATTGCCTGCTGACATCCTGTTTGTAAGACCCCTGGCTTCTATCCCTCTCCTAAGCTCAGCCAGTGGTCTGACATGCCCTCTTGTAGTCCTCTGAAATAGCAGGGAGGAAGCAGATGTGTTGTGGGCAGAAGGGGGCCTCCGGTCTGTGCCGCCCATGGAGGAGGTGTCCTTCTCCCTCCTACTTCTCCCTGCCAGCAATCTGCCTCCCTCCCGCTTGCTATCTCTGTGCAGAGCGGGGATTATTATTAAAAATCATTTGTATGACACAGCGGGGATGTCCCGCTGTGTCAGGTATAGAATACAAGAACACTGAACGCTGATGTCCGTCTCCTTAATATCGGGACATCAGCTCTGTGTTCTGATATACTATACCTGACGCCGCAGGAGATCCCCGCTGTGTTATACAAGTGATTTCTAATAATAATCCCCGCTCTACACTGGTGGTCCCGGACAAGCTACACTGGTGGGACAGACATTCAGTACTGGTGGTCCCTGGCATTTGGCGCTGGTGGTGGTCTCTGGCATTTGGCACTGGTGGTGGTCCCTGGCATTTGGCACTGGTGGTGGTCCCTGGCATTTGGCACTGGTGGTGGTCCCTGACATTTGGCTCCGGTGGTCCCTGACATTTGGCTCTGGTGGACACTGACACATTGCACTGCTTTGTATTTATAAGGCTGTCACCTATCATACCGTGCATTATGTATGGCTTGCTGGCAGCAAAATGAAAGGTGTGATTTATGTTGAAGTGGGTGAGTTCACATTTACATATGAAAGGTGTGATTTATGTTGAAGTGGGTGAGTTCACATTTACATGTACAAGCCTAGTGTACCTCCCATATTTACTCCCATCCCAAGGATTCATGGGAAATGTAGGCTGATTACAGTTAGAGAGAGAGATATGATGCAATCCCTGTTCTAAGAGATCCTCCCTGCCAGAAAAGATGATTCATTTTTTTGAATCACAAAGCTAACTTCCTGAAAATTCAATCAGTCATATCTCTTAAACGGTAAGAAATCTCACAAATGTAATAACTGTTTAGTGTTTTGTCTGGGGGGTGTGATAAAGAGGGATTTTTGGAAAATCCCAGAGTTCTGCTTTAAAGGAGATCTTTAGCGACAGTATACACCTTCATTTTATAACATCAGCATTTTATTAACAATAAAACAATAGTTCTTTTTAACAATCTAAAATAAGCTTCCTTTCATGTTGAGTTCTGCTTGCCTGCTGGTAAATCTCTTTCCACAACTTCCTGGATTCTTTGCAGCTCCTCCTCTGCTGTTTTACTTTAAATTTCTGAGGACTACATATCCCATGGTACCTTGCTACCTGCAAGCAGTGATTCCTTTACTTACTCTGCCTCCTGAAACTCCTCCACCTCAGCACCTCTACAGATCAGAAGTCAGGCTCTGTGAAAAGTGTGACACAGCAGTGCTTACCCACAGGGCATAGTAAATACATGTCACAGAATTTAAAGTGTCAGTTCACCCTTACAGAAAATCTGTAAGGTGACCTTACACTGGCCCTCCGCCCCATCCCCCCAGGTCCTGCTAGACTGTAATCCCGCGATCCTGCTCTGCCAGGGACTGAAACACCGCTTCACTGGTCCGGGGATTTGAAATCCCCATGGCTTAATCTCCGTTCCATACCTCCTGAGCATGTACGGACAAGAGGCAATCTAATTGGTCAGCACCATTACATGGACGGCGCCTTCCAATCAGAATCCATCTACGCCGTCCTGTCAGTGCTGCTAGGAAAGGAGAGAAAGCCAGGAAGATTCAAATCCCCGGACCAGTGAAGTGGCGTTGCGGTCCCTGACAGCAGGATTGCTGGATTACAGTAGAACGGGACCGGCGGGATGAGGAGGGGGTCCAGTGTAAGGTCACCTTACAGATTTTCTGTAAAGGAGAACTTGCACTTTAAGAAAGTACTGTAAATGTGTCGGGATCTTCACAATGTACATTTCCAAACCTCAAGATCATTCATATTAATAGTATTAGGATAGAAATAGTTGAAATTCAATGTGAAATTAAATATATGAATCTAAATTTTGACTATAGATCCATGGATAAATGAGATAAATGTGCCACTGTATACATGTGGAATTCCAGCAACCCTTATTAAAACATATTTTATAGCAGAAAATTCAGTGTCTAGCTACACATGAATAACATCAAACAAATAATAATAATAAATAATAATAATCTCACAAGGTGATTACGAACGACTATGGCCTATAGAGTTAAATATTTGCAAGATCCATTTATAAAAGATAGCTCAGGGCAGAATAATCCTATACGAATAACATAAAAAAAATATAATATATCTATTTGGCACATTCATTTAAAATGACTTACAACCAAAGGATGAAAATATGTTTTTATATAAGTAGTCATGGAAGGCAAAAAAGAATACTAAAAATGATGGGGTCGATTCACTAACATTTACCGCATGGGATAATTTATTCAAATGAGTAACACGATACCCTTATCGCATGCGGTAGGTTATGTACAATTCACAAACAAAATAAAACGATTTTGCGGTAAAAAAAATTTGTCTGTAAATATCGCCAAAAATCGTGCAGTATTCAGTTAAGTCCAATTCACAAACGAAACCGGAACTAAAAAAAAAAAAGGGTGCAATTTTTAACACCTCTTTGCTGGCGGTAACCAGTTCGATATTTCCTGGTGGAGTGAGAGGTTGTGGAGAGAGTGAGTTGCTGGTGATTTGTCCCCAATGGAGCTATTTGAGACCAACTTATTACAATTTAGTCTGCTGAGCAGGCATCGGAGGAGGTTCTTTATCATGCCTCCTCATCAGCTTTCTGAGCGGTCCCTGCTGGATCACTTCAGTGAGCTTGAGGTGGTTCGCAAGTTCCGGTTTACAAAGGAGCTTATCTTCATGCTGTACATGAGGCTGCAGATGTACCTGGAGACCACCACCCAGAGGAGTCATACAATCCCCGGCATTGACCAAATTGTTGGCTGTGGTGGACCAGATGGTAGCTGGCGCTGCAGTTGACGTCTTATTCATGGATCCTTGGACGACTGCTAGAAGGATTTCAGGAGATCACGCCATCCTACATGTTTGCATGCCGTCACAAGTGGGATCTGATTAAAGAGGGCTGGTATCCCAAATGTTATGAGTGCAATTGATTGCACCCATGTCCCCCTTTGTCCCGAGCAAGAATGAACACATTTACCAGACCTGGAAGGGATACCACTCCATGAACATACAGGTGGTGTGCGACAGCCAAATGCTCATCAGGGATGTGGTGACCGGATTCCCGGGGTCAGTACATGACGCCTATACTCTGCTACAGTCGCAGCTTTTAGAAAAATTTTGAAAAGGACTCATTCCCTCATCGCTGGCTACTCGGTAAGTAGTGGAGAAAACTCCTATATGTTTTTTTGCATGCATGTTTGCTTACATACCTGTAAGGTCATTTCATGACTCATACCTGTGACTCCTCAGTTATGTGTCCCTCTTTCCAATATCTCACCTCTGCAAGCTCTTACCTGTGACTCTTCAGTAACGTGCCCCTCTTTCCAATTCATGTCTCTTCTCTGCAAGCTTTTACCTGTGACTGCTCAGTAATGTGCCCCTCTTTCCAATTTATTCCCTCCTATGCTATTGATTTTGCAAACTTATAATCAACTTTCATTTTTTGTTTAACACGTAGGTGATTCCGGATATCTATGTCTCCCTTGGCTGCTCACACCTGTCACCTACTGTATGTCTGGAGCCCTGGCATGGTACAACACTGCCCACTCGAGGACCCGGATCATTATAGAGTGGACCTTCTGTGTCCTGAAGAGCCGTTTCTGATGTATATAGCTGTCTGGAGGGTTCCTGAAGTATGCTCTGGACAAAGTGGTGGACATGTTCCTTGCCTGCTGTGTCTTCCATAACATGATATGCAGGACTGCTGGAATGCATAGATGTGGAAAAGATGGAGGATGACGAAGACATCTCTGTGGCGGAAATCAAACCCAATCCCAGTGGGAATGCCTGTTGTCGGTTGCTGATTAATCAGTAGTTTACTTGGTGAGTTACAATTTTATTATGACCTGTCTTGCAAAAGTTTGATTTTCCCAATGTAAAAATGTACCCTGTGCACCTTTTCATAGGATGCACATGGGCACATGCCCTTCTGTATTTTTGTGGTTTTGCTGGGGTGTGGTGGGGTGGGGTGGTGTGTTGCTAGGTGATTATTTGAACCCTGGTTCTACTTATGTGATGCCAACACCAATATATATTACACAACAGATTTTAATAGCAAAGTACACTTAAAATAAATTGAAGACAATAAAAAGGTCAAATTATTTTTAATTTCAATATTTCCTTATTAATTTCATTAGTGCATAACCAGACTTACAAAATGTAGACTAAACAGAGGTAAAATATGCAAAGTATGCAAACATTGTTGACTCCAGGGGAGGGGGGGAGGAGGAGGCACTAGCTAGGTAGGCAGTTATGCTATATCATAGTAGGGGGAAGGATAAATAGAAAAGAGAGGAGATATTGAAATGGGAGGAAGTTGTGGTATAAGGAGAACATCAGGTAATTACAGTACATTTTGGATGTTTGAGCCAGGATGACCACTTATCCAGAAACTTTTCCATGCTTAGATTTGTTTCTAGCAAATAGTCTCTGTATCTCGCATTGAACGTTCAAATCTGTAATTGTATTGGAAATGGATGGGGATCTGTGGTTTTCCAGAGTTTGGTGATATTAAATTCTGTCCTAAGTAGTAGGTGTAATATTACTACTCATGACCTGGGGGGGGGTTCTCTATCCCAAGGTGTAGTAATGCTAGCGAAGGGTTAGGGGCCGTTGCAGTCTGTGATATTGTGGAGATCAGAGTAAATATTTGTTTCCATTATGAGCTCATGGATCTGCAAAAACACAGGATGTGTGTTACGGTATCAGTGCTTCCACAGGACATCCAACAGGTGGTAGGATGTCCTGGGAAGAGTTTAGAGATGCGGTAAGGTGTAAGATACCACCTGTGTTTCGTTTTCTGGTTTGATTCCCAGTGATTGGAGCAGTGAGAGGCTGTAAAGGTGTGTTTAAAGGCTCGCGACCACATGTCGGGTGACGATAATATTTAGTTCCTCTGTCCATTTTAAGAGGGAGGTGAGGGAGGGGGAAATCCTCATATATGTAAAGGCTTCAATTTGAGGGAGATGGTATTCATTTTGGAGTTCTGTGAAGGTTTTTAGAGTGTCTTTATTGTAGAGGTCTGATATACTACTAATCTTATGTGTCTGCCAGTGTTGTACTTTTAAGATTTGACAAGTGCGTTGGCGTTTTGAGAGGGATCAGAAGAGTGTGAGATGGGTGAGCTATGGATGTCGCCTGGGTGAATTTCTTCTAGACTGTCAGTGAGACTGTAATTGATGGGGAGGTAGTCATTGTGTTCGGAGGAAACCCCGCAGAAGTGAGCAGGAGGATGTCATGCAGATTATTAGGTATGTAGGATGATGATTCTGTGATAGACCAGGTTTTATTAGCAGTTTGGTGCCACCATTAGTAAAGCTGGTCCAGGATAGAAGCATAGTAGTAGGTTTGGATGTGAGGAAAACTCGCACCTCCCTTTTTGTGATGCCTAGTTAGAATGTAGTGGGCACATCTGGGTGGTTTAATATCCCAGACATATCTTGAAATTTGTTTTTGTATTGAGGTAAAGAAAGAATGAAGTATAGGAATAATTACTGTGCGGAATAATTAGAGTAGTTTGGGAAGGATTAACATCTTAAAGGAGGCAATCCTTCTTAGTTTAGATAGGCCTGTTGTGTGTATTTGGTATAGTAGTTGGGGAAGCAGTCTTTGGGAGGTACAGTAGTTAAGATCACAGAGGCGAGGCAGTGAGGGGGCTAACTTTATCCCTAGGTATGGGATAGATTGACTCGTCCAAGTATAAGGAAGAGATCCTTCCAGGAGGGACTTCTGCCTTTTCGAGATTCAGCGGGAGGACCAGGGACTTAGAGGAATTGAGTATATAGAAAAAGGCTAAGCTAAATTGGCTAAGGATATCTTGGATCGCTGGCATGGAATGGACAGGATTAGTGATCAGAAGTATGACATCATCGGCAAAGAGGCTTATTTTATGTTCCATTTCGCTGTGCATAATGCCTGATATGCGCTTATCCTCTCTAATCCTCGCTGCTAGGGGTTCCATTATTAGAGTAAAAATGAGAGGGGGAAGCGGGCATCCTTGGCAGGTGCCATTGGAGATCCCAAATGGTTTAGACAGGGTTCCATCAGTCAACACTCTCTAGCTGAGGGGTTTGAATAAAGTGAGAGTATCGCAGATTGAAACCAGCCTGTGATTCCAAATTTAAAGAGTACTGCTTTCAGGAATTCCCAGTGCACCGTCAAACTCCTTCTCTGCGTCCAAGGATAGAAGCAGAGAAGACGTTTGTGACCGGGTGACCTGATGAATCAAATTGATGACTCTTCTAGTTGCATCTGGAGCTTTGTCTGTCTGGCATAAAGCCGAATTGGTCCGGATGCACTAAAGAAGAAAGACGTTTCAGCAATCTAGATGCAATGACTTTGGCAAATATTTTTACATCCCTCTTAAGGAGGGATATGGGCCTGTAATTAGTCGTAGAAGTAGGATCTTTTTCTGGTTTGGGGATGGTTGTGATAATTGAACGTAGCATGTCAATCAGTATAGAACCAGAGGTGGCAGCAGAGTTGAAGAGTGCATTGAGGTGGGGGGTAACGAGTTTGGCAAACTTCTTGTAGAATTTGTTGGTGTAACCATCTTCTCCAGGTGATTTTTGGAGAGCGAGAGTTTTGATGGCTTTTAGAACTTCTTCGTCTGAGAATGGTTGGTTGAGACAGTTCAGCTGATTGGACATGGGTTTATAGTTGGGAGGTCAGTCAGGGATAGGAACCTTTTTATATTTGGGTCTTGGTTGAGGAGTAGCTATGCCGCTTGTAAGGTTGTAGAGAAGGAAGTAGTAATCGCTAAAGTCATAAGCTATGACCTGTGAGTTTGTGAGAGTTGTTTGGTGGTAGGGTTCTGGAGGGAGGAGGCTATTTTACACCTAACGCGTTGGGCTTTGACCTGTCGGGCTAATGGAGCTCCAGCCCTATTACCTAAGGCATAGTATTTAGCTTTAGTTAATTTAAGGTTGCTTTCGAACTTATAGAGTAGAAGTGAGCAGAGTTTTTGTCTCCGATCAAGGAGTTCGCTGGCTAGTTTGTGGGAAGGAACCTGTTTGTTTTGGTTCTCTAAGTGTGCAGTTTGGGAAAGGACCTCTTCAACTTGCCTAGACCTCCTGGCTCTTAGCGTTACTGTGGAGTTTAATTAGGATCCCACGCATGTAGGATTTATATGCTGACCGCAGTACAAACTGATCAGTGTCCGGTTGGTCATTCAATTTAAAATAGGAGTTGTGTTCAGTAATGAGTTTTTGAATGTTGCTCGGATCTGCCATGAGAGAAGCATCAAGCCTCCATAGTCGAGATGTTCTTAGTCTACAGTTTCCCATGGTAGTGGAAGCAGGTGCGTGGTCTGTCCATGTAATGGATCCGGTCTTGAAGTTTATTATGTCCTGAAGGGTGATTTTGTCAACAAGAAAGAAGTCCATACGAGAGTATGAAAGTTGAGAAGAGGAGAAATAGAAAAGTCCCACTCGTTTCTGTGTTGGCATCTCCATTGATCGAAGAGATTGTTTGAAGAAAGAGATTTAGGGCAGGTCGATGGTGTCTGGCTGTGGATGTAGTGTCCAGATTCGGGTCTCCAATTATGTTGCAGTCACCACCAAGAAGTCTTACTTTTTGGATTTGTGTTTCCTTCTTGTATAGTTTTTTGTGGAATCGCAGTTGTTGCTTGTTTGGACCATATATGTTGATTAGTGTGTAGGTGACTTGGTTAATGTCTCATATGAGGATTTCGGAAGTGGCCTGAAGGGTCTGTAATGGATTGGTGTAGCTTGAATTGTAACGTGTCTCATATGTCAGTGAGGTTTTTCTTCTTCTGGCCTGTGGCTAATGCTGTGTACACATGAGCGGACTTTAGACGGACTGAACTCCGAAGGACTTTTTGACTTTCGACGGAGTTCTGACGAAACGGACTTTCCTACACACGATCACACCAAAGTCCGACTGAGTCAAACGTGATGACGTACGACCGGACTAGAATAAGGATGTTCATAGCCAGTAGCCAATAGACAAATGGATTTTTCGACCGGACTTGAGTAAAGGTCCGATGAAGCCCACACATGATCGAATTGTCCGGCGGATTAGTTCCATCAGACCTTTGCTGTCAAAGTCCGGTCATGTGTACACGGCATAAGAAAACCTGGTTGTAGTTTTTCAAGGTGAACCTGGGAATTTTAGTAGCTTTTTGACTTTTGGCTTCTCTGAGAAGTTCAGATCCTTTTCTGCGGTGAGTTTAAGCCCCTGGCGTTTATAGATACTATTTTGAAGGCAATTTTGAGGGAGATAGATCAGCATAGAGAACAACTGTAGTGAAAGGGTCAGGAAGTCTCGCTCGTTTTGCTGTGTACATGAGCCTCTCTTTCACCGTAAAAAAGTGAATGCGGGCCAGCACGTTCCTGGGTGTAGAGGTTGGGAGGTGCGGTGGCTTGGGGAGTCTGTGTGCCCTGTCAATTTCCATGTCACAGATTGTTAGGTCAGGTAATAAGGTGTGCATCAGGGACTGCAGATATTGTACTAGTTCTGATTGCTGGATCGATTCTGGGACATTATGGAACTTACATTATTATGCCTGGAGTGATCGTCCAGGTCTGAAAGCTTTAGGTTGATTAATTGGAGTTCATCTTCATGATCTGCAAATCCATCAACCAGCTCAATATGTGCAGAGAGTAAGTCTCCCTTTTTTGCTTCTATAAGAGTAATGCTTTGATCATGCTGATGTACAGTTGCAGATGGTTATGAAACAGCAGTGGATAGATCAGTATATAAGGTTTGCCTCGGTGAGAGCAGCATGCTCTTCATTGTGTTCTCAGATAGTGGCTGATCTGTGGCAAGAAAGGCATCCAGTGCTGATGATTGCTGTGGTGGGGGGAGAGAGAACAGGGAAGGATCTGTGACAGGCTCAGGCTCTTCTGTTCTGAGCCTAGATTTGGCAGGGCTGGATGTAGTTGGTGAGTTGGGAGGAGAACACTCACCCTGTGGTTGAGGAGTTTGCGGGGTTGCCGGAGGCAGTGTGAGGCTCTGACTAAAGGGAGAGGAGGAGAGCCACGCAGTCATTCCATGGACGCCGCTGGCGCCATCTTGGCCGCTCGAAGTTGTGTGTCTAAGCAGCCATTGGCACGAGCCATCAGGCCACGCCCCCCAAAATATTATTTCTTTATTGTACATCATGGCACACAGAGCCATAGTATTAACTTAATGGGTATATAGTAGAGCTGCACAATTAATCGTCAAGAATCGTTATCGTGATTAATCGTCAAGAATTGTTATCGCGATCTTGACTAAAGTGTTTAACAATCCTTTCTATGCAAAGAATTCTCTCTGCTCTTCTGAAGCCACAGCCCTCAAAAGAAAGGAAGAGAAAAAACGGGCAGTCTGCCAAGAAACAAAACATTCTTTATCAGATGAACTTGAGTATAAACATTGTAACAATCTGTCAATGGAATAGACTTCCTGTGTAAGTGAAAAAAGTTTAACCACTTAAACACTAAGGCCCCTTTCACACTGGGGCGGTGGGGGCGTCGGCGGTACAACAGCGCTATTTTTAGCGCTGCTGTACCGTCGTTCTTGTAGCTGTATTCGGCCGCTAGCGGTGCGGTTTTAACCCCCGCTGGCGGCCGAAAAAGGGTTAAAATCCCTCGTACAGCGCGGCTATAGCCGCGGTATTGCCGCGGTATAGCCGCGCTGTCCCATTTATTTCAATGGGCAGGAGCGGTTTAGGAGCGGTGAATACACTGCTCCTTCCCCGCTCCAAAGAAGCGGTTTGCAGGACTTTTTTCACCGTCCTGCCAGCGCACCGCTTCAGTGTGAAAGCCCTCGGGCTTTCACACTGCACAAACAGCGGAGGCTGTTTAGGGGCGGTTTGCAGGCAGTATTTTTAGCGCAATACCGCCTGCAAACCGCCTCAGTGTGAAAGGGGCCTAAACCTTTTTCTGACATTTGTTGGTTTCAAGTTAAAATCATTTTTTTTTTGCTAGAAAAATAACTTAGAACCCCCAAACATATTTTTTTTAGTAGACACCCTAAAGAATAAAATGGTCGTTGTTGCAATATTTTATGTCACACTGTATTTGCGCATCGGTCTTTCAAATGCAATTTTTTAAAAATTATTTTAATGAATTAAAAAAAAAATCTAACCAGTAAAGTTAGCCCATTTTTTTTGTATAATATGAAAGATTTTACATTGCGAGAATCATGATCTTTTTATTCTAAGCAAAAAAATCGTGATTCTCATTTTGGCCAGAATCGTGCAGCTCTAGTATATAGGCACCTTACCTTCAGGTGATGGACACTGGTATACCCAATACAGGAAGTTCACTCCCCTATATAACCCCTCCTCCTACCAGGAGTACCTCAGTTTTTTCGCCAGTTTCTAAGGTGTTGGTCACGAGTGAAGATGTGCTCTGAAGAGCTCCAGGAGGGATCCTTGCTGGATTTAAATAGCCTCTATAGACCAGATCCATCCAATGTGCCACTGAGGCCAAAGTGGATGGTACCGAGGCCTCGTATACAAAGAACAAGGTTTTGCCTGTAATGCCTCTCTTTGCAGGGCTGGACCCTGGGACCCAGGGCTTTTGTCATGCTACATTACCTAAAAGCTTTTCCTGGCGGGGTGCTTTTACAGGTCCAAGGGACCCGGTCCTTGAAGGTTTGCTAAACGTAGCCTGCCGTGATGGGTGAAGGTTGGATTGGCTGTTAAATCATCAAATCCTGCGGCGTGGATAAGGTAAGGGAAGAACCTTAGGAACTAAAAAGTCCACCTATGATTTCTTCTTTAAGAGAAAAAATTTTGTCGTGCTTTAAATCTCCACTATAGGTAGTATATGCACATACCTTAATCTGTTGTCTTCACTGTAAGCTCAGTGTCAGTCTGTGTGTGGCTGCAGCAGCTTGCA
Source organism: Aquarana catesbeiana (assembly GCF_042186555.1). Classification (NCBI taxonomy): domain Eukaryota; kingdom Metazoa; phylum Chordata; class Amphibia; order Anura; family Ranidae; genus Aquarana; species Aquarana catesbeiana. Next base: position 357,372,371 of record NC_133328.1, on the reverse strand, counting down.
CAGGGGGATTCCTCTCAAGGTAAGAGACCTGCCGATGCTTTTCTCTCCCCCCCCTGAAGGGACCAGACGGTTAGGGAAACATCAGTGGTGTACCCCCCTTGTAATACCCCCCCCAGAGGTCCCGAAATTTTTCTACAACAGTTGTTCTCTCTGTTTGCTGGTGTCATGGGCTCTGCCTCTCTCTCCCCCCCCCCCCTCGTGGTGGGTCTGCCGGTCCCAAAAGCCTTCCGGGGCGCGAGCGCAGGAATATTTTTTAAAACAAAATGAGGGGACAGGCTTGCGAAGGGGTGGGGTCTAGGTGCGGCGCCGTGTAACGTCCACGAGGACGCACGGAAAAACAAGCAATCTTAAGAATCAGCTGGAGCAGTCTCTCCTCAGCTGATAGCAAGAAGAAGCAAGCAGGCTGCACACGGGACACAGGAGCGGTGGGGCACGTAAGGGCTGCAAGTGGCATTCCTAATACGGGAAGGACATTTTTCTCAGCACTAGGCTGATCTTAATAGCGGCATCATTCTGTCATGACTATGTTCAGCAAGTAGTGCAATTTAATAGTGCCTCTGCTTTTGTGCTTAGGACTATGCATATCAAAAAAGACACCACAAAGACCAAAAAGGTACCAAAGGCTTAACCCCCAGGCGCTATAGGAACTCCAGTCGTACCTCCACACTGTCATCCTCACCTGAAATACCAATTATGGCAAGCCAGGGTGAGTCATTGGAACAAATTGGTGGTGCAGCTGATTCTCACATCTCAGCCCCTGTATACGTGACTGAAGGTGCCTTTTCCTCCGCTCTGCAGGGCCTGGAAGGAAGATTAGCGGCTTTAATCGCATCCTCCATTCAAATGGATAGGAAGCATGCTTGATCCCCCTTCCCCACCTTAGACCCTTTGCAAGGGGAACAGTGGGCACAAGATGAGGTGTTACCCTCAGGCGATCAAGAGGAAAGACAAACCGATGACTCCTCTGCAGAGGAGACAATGGTAGATGAACCCTTTTCAGCCTCAAAATCTGAGAAGTTGCTGATACAATCTCTTACAGAGATGGTTTGTTCTACTTTCATGCTACCCCTAACGGAGTCTGCTGAAAGCTCGGTTTCTACCTTGGGTTCCTTAAAACCTTCAAAGCCTTTGCATGCGTTTCCTGTCCATGCATTACTAGAACAGCTTATTTATGCTGAATGGGATCACCCGGATAAGCATTTTCTTCCTCCAAAGAGATTTTCAGTTCTCTATCCCATGGAGGAGACATTCACCAAAAAATGGAAGCTACCAGCAGTTGACGCGGCGATTTCCAGTGTGAATAAAAGTCTAACTTATCCAGTAGACAATGCACAAATGCTTAAGGATCCAACAAATAAAAGGTTGGAATTCCTGTTAAAATCCGATTTTTCTTTGGCAGGTGACGTTACTCAGCCTGCAGTCGCTGCAATAGGCGTCTGTCAATCCCTAAAGGACCAATTTAGACAGGCCCTTAAAGAGGTTCCTGCGCAGCAAGCCCGGGATTTGGCCAAACTACCAAAGGCATTATGCTTTGCCATAGATTCCATTAAAGATTCTATTCACCAAGTGTCCCGCCTTAACGCTTATGCTAGTACACATGCAAAGAATCCTGTGGTTAAAAAATTGGGGTTTTATTCAAACCTCTTCACAGTATCAAAACCGAATGGAGATGTCAGACCCATTCTAGATCTAAAGAATCTAAATCGGTTCCTGAAGATCCGCTCCATTCCATTGAGTCGATCAGGTCTGTGGTTTCTATCCTACAAGGAGGAGAACTTCTGGCATCTATCGACATCAGGGATGTATATCTGCATGTTCCTATATTTCCTGCTCATCAAAGGTTTCTGCGGTTCGAGGTAGAACAGCAGTATTTCCAGTTTGTAGCCTTGCGCTTCGGGCTAGCTACAGCACCCCGGGTGTTTACAAAAGTCCTGGCCCCACGTCTAGCCAGGTTAAAGGCACAGGGCATAACAGTCTTGGCGTACTTAGACGATTTATTGTTAATAGACCAGTCGGTGGCTTGTTTGGAGCAAAGCGTGCACATTACAACCAGTTACCTGGAAAGTTTGGGTTGGATTCTCAACCTAGAGAAATCTTCCTTAAAACCGATAAAAAGGCTGGAGTACCTGGGTCTGATCATGGACACAGCCCAGAAAAAGGTGTTCTTGCCTCAGGCAAAAATCAACTCCATAAGAGAGCTGGTGCGGATAGTCAGGTCAGAAGGCGATCCCTCCATTTGCCTTTGCGTGAGGTTGCTAGGAAATATGGTGGCTTCATTCGAAGCGGTTCCCTTTGCCCAGTTCCATTCGAGACTGTTACAAAACAGTATCCTGTCTGCTTGGAACAAAACAATTCAAGCTTTAGACTCAGTTGGTGGTTACTAACCCAGAATCTGCTGAAGGAAAAATCCTTCAGACCTGTTATCTGGAAAGTGGTAGCGACAGATGCCAGCCTCTGCTGGGGAGCAGTACTGTGAAAACAACTGTCCAGGGACAGTAGTCAAGAGCCAAAAGATCCTTGCCCATCAATATCCTAGAGATTGAGGCAGTGCGTCTGGCTCTGAAGGCCTGGACTTCCAGGTTACGAGATTATCCCATCAGGATCCAATCCGACAATGCCACAGCTGTGGCCTATATCAATCACCATGGGGGCACCAAGAGTCTCTCAGCGCAGAAAGAGGTGAACCATATTCTAACTTGGGCAGAAAGGAATGTTCCGTGCCTATTGGCAGGTGGACTACCTTAGTCGCCAGCAGTTATCCCCGGGGAATGGTCTCTTCACCCCGCCATTTTTCAGGCTGTTTGCCAAAGATGGGGATTCCGGACGTAGATCTTCTAGCGTCCAGATTCAACATGAAGTTAGTTAACTTTGTGTCCAGGACAAGGGATCCACTCGCATGCAGAACAGATGCGTTGGTGACCCCGTGGGATCAGTTCTCACTGATCTATGCATTTCCCCCTATTCAATTGCTGCCTCGACTTCTTTGCAGGATCAAGCTGGAAAGAAAGCCGGTAATTCTGGTAGCACCAGCATGGCCCTGAAGGTCATGGTATGCAAAAATCGTAAAGATGGCAGTGGAGGGTCCATGGTCCCTTCCACTATGGCCAGACCTACTCTCACAGGGGCCGATATTCCATCCTACCTTACGAACGCTAAATTTAACGGCTTGGCTATTGAGACCCACATTCTGAGGAAACGTGGGCTTTTAGGGTCCATTATCTCTACCTTGATTAATGCAAGGAAGCCAGCTTCCAGAACTTTATATTATAGAGTCTGGAGGGCTTATGTTTCCTGGTATGAATCCAAGGGTTGGCACCCTCGGAGGTATATCGTAGGCAGAATTCTTGCCTTTCTACAATTAGGAGTAGAGATGAAGTTGGCCTTGAGTACTATTAAGGGCCAAGTCTCAGCTTTATCGGTCTTCTTTCAAAGACCACTTGCTACACATTCTTTAGTCCAAGGTTTTATGCAAGGGGTGGTGCGGTTTAATCCGCCAGTTGAACCTTTGGGACTTGAACTTAGTTTTGTCAGTGTTACAAAAACAGGCATTTGAACCGATATTCCCTTAGTCCTTCTGACAAGGAAGTTGGCATTTTTGGTTGCTATTTCCTCAGCAAGGAGGGTTTCGGAGTTGGCTGCTCTTTCTTGTAAAGAGCCATATTTGATTATTCATGAGGACAGAGTGGTGTTGCGCCCTCGTCCAGGTTTTTTACCAAAAGTGGTCTCAGGTTCCCACCTGAACCAAGACATTATCCTGCCATTGTTTTTTCCAAAACCATGTTCCAGGGAAGAAAAGTCACTACATTGTCTTGATGTAGTGAGAGCGGTCAAAGTCTATTTAAAGACGACTGCTCAGATTTGGAAGACTGATGTCTTATTTATTCTGCTAGAGGGTCCTAAGAAAGGACAGGCAGCGTCAAAATCCACTGTTGCTAAGTGGATTTGGCAAGTTATAATTCAGACTTATAATTTAAAGGGTAATATTCCCCCTTTTTAAGTCAAAGCGCACTCTACCAGGTCGGTTAGTTCTTTCTTGGGCAGTGCATCACCAGGCCTCCATGGTTCAAATCTGTAAGGCCGCAACTTGATCTTCAGTACATACATTCACCAAGTTTTATCAAGTGAATGTAAGGAGGTATGAGGATATCGCCTTTGGGCGCAGTGTGCTGCAGGCAGCACTATAGGTCCTCAAGTCTGGGGGTACCCTACGGGTTGTGTTTCCCTCCCCTCAAGTAGCATTGCTATGGGATGTCCCATTAAGTAATTACTTAAAGCGGAGGTCCACCCTAAAAAAAAAAAAAAATAAACCCATAAAAATGCTCCTAAAAATCGGAAAAAAAAAAAATTTGTTTTACTTACCAGAAATGGCTGTTGCTAGGCAGATCGTCCTAATCCGCCACTTCCTACTCCGCGGTGATCTTCATTTTTCTCCTCCTCGCATTGTCTTCTGGGGAATGGGGCGCGCTGTGTTCTGGGAACTGTGTGTATCCCAGAACACAGCCGGCCATTCACAAAGTGCCGGGCGACTAGCGCATGCGCAGCAGGAGACTGCCAGTGAAGCTGCAAGGCTCCACTGCCTGTTTCCCTTAGTTCGAATGGCGGTGCCGGGACCTGATCCGATGGACGGATCGGCCTCGGGCGGCCGACATCGCGGGCACCTTTACAGGTAAGTGTGCTTATTAAAAGTCAGCAGCTACAGTGTTTGTAGCTGCTGACTTTTAATTTTTTTTTTTTTTCAGCTGGACCTCCTCTTTAAGGCTCTGTGTCCCATGATGTTCGATAAAGAAAATAGGATTTTTATAACAGCTTGCCTGTATAATCCTTTTCTTGGAGTACATCATGGGACACAGAAGTCCCTCCCCTCTTTTTGGGGTTTAGGTATATTGCTTTGCTACAAAAACTGAGTTACTCCTGGTAGGAGGAAGGGTTATATATTGTGAGTGAACTTCCTGTATTGGGTATACCATTGTCAATCACCTGAAGGTGCCTATTAACCCATTAATTTAATACTATGGCTCTGTGTCCAATGATGTACTCCAATAAAAGGAATTTACAGATAAAAATCCTATTTTTTTTTTTATTGGTTTTCAGCCAAATTGCACCAACACGACATGTAAGAAAATCACATACCAAAAAATATGGACACGTGGTCTGTACATAGCAGTAGCACCATGACATGCATAAATAAGGAGCCATTTACATTTAAAAGAGAAGTATGGGAATCCGTTTTTTCCCATAATCATACTTACCTAGGTGGGATGCAGCATCGGTCCTCTCTGCACTGAGAACTGAGCCATTAAACATCACCGATGGCTCGGTTCTCTCGGCTCCCCGAGTCAATCAGCAGCTCTCCTGCTCTGCTCCTCCACACTCACTGGAGCACTGAGCTGTGGAGGGGTGGGGAGGGCAGCTGAGACGGGTTTCAGTCCAGGCACCTGGCGGATCCAGACTTCATTGTCGTGATGACGCGGTGCCTGGACTGATTCCAGTGACGTCAGCAGAGAGCGGACTTCAGGAAAACAGGTCACAGGAGTGCAAAACTAATTGCACTCCTGTGACATTTTTAGGAGAAGCCCAGCCTAACGAGCTCAGGCTGACTTAACATTTAAAAATGGGCACCCTGTTACCCCTAAACATCCACACAAATGGGCAATATTCTTCCCCCGTAAACTCACACAAATGAGCATTATAACATACACCAACACAAATGTGCACTATTCAGTTTAATACATGTTCTTCACAAATAGAACAAAAATGGCACAGTAAACTACCCGCAGAAAAGGGCACAATACTACTAACAGATTACACCTACATAAAGGGGGCCTATTATTGCACCCACAGGAAGGGGTGCAATAATACCCTCAGAAAGAGGCCTTATTCCACAAAAAAAATACTACCCCAGCAGAGGGGCCCCAGGTCCACCTGCAGAAGACCCACAGCGAGGGGCCTAATGTAACTCACAAAAGACCCACAGCGAGGGGCCTAATGTAACCCACAGAAGACCCACAGAGAGGGGCCTAATGTAACCCACAGAAGACCCACAGAGAGGGGCCATATTCCACCCACAGAAAGGGGTGCAACACTATCCTCTGAGAGGGGCCAAATTGAACCCAAAAAGGACCCACAGACGGTGGTCACTATTCCACCAACAGTGGACACAGAAAAATGTGGAATTATAAACCACAAGTACACAAGTAATTTTTTTTTTCAGTTAGATCAAAAATGCATAACAGTCCTGCTACATCAATTCAAACTGAAATTGAACATCAACCTTTTTAACCATTTCACGCAAATCGCCGTACCCGTACGTTGTTACTTTGACGCTAAATACCGGGGTTAGGGCAGCAGCTGGCTGCCCTAACCCCAGTATTTTCAGGAATGGCATGCATTTTTTCTTTGAGATAAAAGTGGTTTCTGCGGTGTCGCAAGATCACTTTTATCTGTGCCAGGAGAGGGCCTCCCCCGCATTGCTTCGGTCATCTTCACCGCTTACCATAGCCATCGGTTGTGGCGGAGACGACTGCGTCCTTCCTGGATCCTGAGTAAGGGAAAGATGGCCCCCACTCGGCTCCATTGCATTGGAGGGCAGAAGCGACGTCAAACGTCACTTCCGCCAATGCTCTTAAAGGAGAAAATATTATTATTTATATTATTATGACATGTTTTTTATATTGCATTATAGTGTAAATATGAGATCTGAGGTCTTTTTGACCCCAGATCTCACATTTAAGAGGTCTAATCCTCTATAAAGCTGCTAACCTGTAGAAATTTTTAAACATCGCCTATGGAGATTTTTAAGTGCTAGAGTTTGTTGCCGTTCCACGAGCTAGCGCAATTTTTAAGCGTGACATGTTGAGTATCAATTTACTCTGTGTAACATTATCTTTCACAATATAGAAAAAAATTGGGCTAAAGTTACTGCTGTCTTATTTTTTTAACTCCAAAAAAGTGTATTTTTAAAAAAAAAAATTGCGATTCTAAGACCGCTGCGCAAATACGGTGTGACATAAAGTATTGCAATGACCGCCATTTTATTCTCTAGGGTGTCTGAAAAAAATATATAATGTTTGGGAGTTCTAAGTAATTTTCTAGCAAAAAAAAAAGATTTTAACTTGTAAACAACAAGTGTCGAAAAGAGGCTCGGTCCTTAAGTGGTTTAAAAAAAAAAAAATTTACAATTTTTTTTAAAGTAAACTTTCTTTACAAAACTGCAATAATGGAGTATGTCAACCTTGACAATTACTCCAGCTAGAAGTGACCTCTTAAAGTGGCCACTGTTATACTGTTGGTTATATACTGCATTACATACAGCAAGGTAAATTTGGATAGGAATTTGAAAAATAAATAAAAATGTTAAAAAAATAAAATAGTCAAGTTTTCTTTAGTTTATTCAATATAAACATAGGCAGCAGGTAATGACACAGCTTGGGGTACCAAGCATCCAGAGACATAAATGTAAAAGGATGTTCAAATTTCAATGCCTCCTAGTGCAAAAAAAAAAAAAAAAAAACCCTGTAAAACCGTTCAGATCATTTTTAGTTTCTCTGACAGCACAGAATAGATCATACATTGCCATACATTGAAAAAGACCAACATTTTTATGAATGTATGGGACTGGAAAGGAGTGCAAGGCAGCTTCAGTCAAAAGTATTCCACATGGTAATGACACAGCTTGGGATACCAAGCTTCTGGAGACATACATTTTGAAAAGGATTTTCAAATTTGAATGGCACCTAGTACAAAAACCTGTACAAAAAGTAATATTAAAAAATATATTTTGACCAATGCAAAATTAAAGTGTTATGTCAAATGTTATAATAAAAAAACTCATGAAACCGAAATAAAAATAATAAAAATTAAAAGCCTGACAATGTAGGCATTACCTCAAAGACAGATCAAAACCTGAATCATTCTTTTTACTACTGTCAATGGAATAATGCTTCTGACAAGAGGCACATGACATTCTAGACTACCTTAATAACTCCATTTTGGAACGACGATGCTCTAAAGTTTGGTTGTGGAAATCTTTTAAAAAAACATTTATGTCCTTGAGCTGATCTGTTATACAGCTCCAATGATTATCCAGCATTTCTCTGTTTTTCCTGAGCTAGGTGAAAATATACACTTTGTTCCTGATCAAATATTAGCTGATCCGTCTAAATTCCTAGTTTTAGAGATGGTCCGGCTCCTCCTTCTTTCTGCTGTCTGTTCCGTTTATGGTCTCTTTTCTATTGTTGGTGCTGTCACCGGACTTGTCTTTTGTGTCATGGAAACATCACCTCCCACTGCATTATCATCCTCGATGACTGTTGTCGGTGGAAACGATGACATCATTTAGTTGTCAGATCATTTTTGCTACAACTCTTCCCTATCAGAAAAAAGCATCAATGTGCCTGGATCAGCATTGGAACCTGTAAAAGAAAATGCCATGTTAGTCATGAGACAATTGTAATCAGTTTGGCTAACACCACTTGTATGACATTTCCAAATTATCCTAAGTTGTCTAACACAGTGGTTCTCAACCTCAGTCCTCAAGTACCCCCAACGGGCCTTGTTTTCAGGTTTTCCTTCACTTTGCACACCTGCTTTGACAAGCTGTCCCATGGTGTGTAATGAACAGTATACTTGCCTAGCTGTCCCATGATGTGTAATCAACAGTATACTTGCTTAGCTGTCTCACGGTGTGTAATCAACAGTTTTCTTACCTACTATAGCTGTCCCATGGTGTGTAATCAAAAGTATACTTTTCTTAGCTGTCCAACAGTATACTTGCCTAACAAACATCTGGATGCTATAGCTGCAATAACAATACAAGTAATAAAATACACTTTTATTTTTAAAATAAACTGCATTACTTACCTTTACTTTGATTGGAGGTGTCAAAACCTTTGACAATTCCTAAAACTGTGTCTTGATCAATGTATGCTAACAAAAGATCCTCGTAATCTGTGAATTCTATTATTTTGGCTAATCCAGAACCAGTTTTCTTTCTGCAAAAAAAGAACTGACATTAAAAATCACGACACCCAACTAAAAATAAATAAATAAAAATACAAATAAAATAAAAACGAATAAAAAATTGTAGATGCTGTATAAACAATGTTAAAATACATAACTTTGCTTATTATTAGCGCTGAGTTTTTTTTGATTGCCCCCTTTGATGTCATGATAACGTTTTCTGACGTGTTCCTCAGACCTTGGGGCAATCCCTACTGCATTCACTGCCTTGGTAATCTTATGCCACTGCTGTATCTTCCATGATGACTCTGTCCTTGACATTTTTGGGCCAATTAGTTTGTCAAACACAAGTAGCAGATGCTTAATAATTGTCAAGTTTTCAGAATGGGTAAACTTAAAATTTTAGACACGTCCATCCTTTGTCGTTTTCTGTGCCAGAATGCTCCTTTCCTCTGCACTGTTGCAGCTATTGCACTGCTGTCTTCTTTTCCTCAATTTCTTCAGGTACCTTCCTGTGCCCTTTTCTTGACTGCTATGACTGGTCTTCTCTTCCACTGGTTTGTAGTTTTCATCTTTTACATCATCATCTACAGTGCATCCAGAAAGTATTCACAGCACTTGACTTTTTACACATTTTGTTATGTTACAGCCTTGTTCCAAAATGGATTCAATTCATTATTTTCCTCAAAATTCTACAACAAATATCCCATAATAACAATGTGAAAAAAGTTTGTTTGAAATTATTTCAAATATATTAAAAATAAAAAACAGATCACATGTACAGTATTCACAGCCTCTGGCATGTCACTCAAAATTGAGCTCAAGTGCATCCTGTTTCCACTGATCGTCCTTGAGATGTTTCTACAACTTGATTGGAGTCCACCTGTGGTAAATTCAGTTGATTGGACAAGATTTGGAAAGGCACACACCTATCTATATAAGGTTTCACAGTTAACAGTGCATGTTGGAGCACAAACTGAGCCATGAAGTCCAAGGAATTGCCTGTAGACCTCCGAGACAGGATTATATCTCGGCGCAGATCTGGGGAAGGGTACAGAAATTTTTTTGCAACATTGAAGGTCCCAATGAGCACAGTGGCCCCCATCATCCGTAAATGGAAGAAGTTTTGAACCACCAGGACTCTTCCTAAAGGGGGCTGCCCAGCCAAACTGAACGATCGGGGTAGAAAGGGCTTTAGTCAGAGAGGTGACCAAGAACCCGATGGTCACTCTGACAGAGCTGCAGCGTTTCTCTATGGAGTGAGGAGAACCTTCCAGAAGAACAACCAGCTCTGCAGCACACCACTAATCAGGCCTGTGTGGTAGAGTGGCCAAACAGAGGCCACTCCTCTGTAAAAGGAACATGACAGCCCACCTGGAGTTTTCCAAAAGGAACCTGAAGGACTCAGACCATGAGAAACAAAATTATCTGGTCTGATGAAACAAAGATTGAACTCTTTGGCCTGAATGGCAAGCATCATGTCTGGAGGAAGCCAGGCACCGCCCATCACCTGGCCAATACCATCCCGGCAGTGAAGCATGTGGCAGCATCATGCTATGGGGTTGTCAGCGGCAGGAACTGGGAGACCAGCCAGGATCAAGGGAAAGATGAATGCAGCAGTGTACAGACATCCTTGATTAAAACCTTCTCCAGAGAGCTCTGAACCTCAGACTGGGGCACTGGTTCATCTTCCAACAGGACAACAACCCTAAGCACACAGCCAATATAACAAAGGAGTGGCTACAGGACAACTCTGTGAATGTCCTCGAGTGACCGAGCGAGAGCCCAGACTTAAACCCGATTGAGCATCTGTGGAGGGAACTGAAAATGGCTGTGCACCGACGCTCTCCATCCAACCTGATGTAGCTTGAGATGTCCTGCAAAGAAGAATGGGAGAAACTGCCCAAAAATAGGTGTGCCAAGCTTGTAGCATCATACTCAAAAAGTATTGCGGTTGTAATTGGTGCTAAAGGTTCTTCAACAAACTATTGAGCAAAGGCTGTGAATACCAATGCCCTGTACACACGATAGGATTTTCCGATGGAAAATGTGTGATAGGACCCTGTTGTCGGAAATTCTGACCGTGTGTAGGCTGCATCACACATTTTCCATAGGAATTTCTGACACACAAAGTTTGAGAGCTTGCTATAAAATTTTCCGACAGCAAAATCCGGTGTCGGAAATTCTGATCGTGTGTACACAAATCCGATGCACAAAGTGCCACGCATGCTCAGAATAAATTAAGAAACAAACGCTATTGGCTACTGCCACGTTTATAGTCCCGACGTACGTGTTTTACGTCACCGTGTTCAGAACGATCGGATTTTCCGACAACTTTGTGTGACTGTGTGTATGCAAGACAAGTTTGAGCCAACATCCGTGAATTTTGTTGTCGGAATGTCCGATCAATGTCTGACCGTGTGTACAGGGCATTACAGTATGTACATGTGATTTTTTTTTTTTTTTTTTAATATATATAAATTTGCCAAGATTTCAAACAAATTCCTTCACGTTGTCATTCTGGGGTATTTAATCCATTTTGGAATAAGGCTGTAACATAACAAAATGTTAAAGTGAAGCGCTGCAAATGCTTTCCAGATGCACTGTATTTCGGTGCTGCTGCCTTCACTTATTTTACATCCAACCATAACCCTAAAAAGAAATAAATGGTTAATGTTTTGCATCGCAATACTTTTCGTTTTTGAGAATACAGTGATGTTCACTTACTTATTTATTTATTTTGACAGATGATCCAGATGGGACTGCACTCCCCTTGTCCATCCTGGAGTTTGAAGCTGGCCTCTGATATGTCCACTGCAAAAAAAATAAAGAATACATTTTAGTATTCAAAATGTAACATTTTGATTTGTATAATTGTTGTTATACTTACATTTGATGTTTTTGGCCAATTGTCCTTGTTTCTCACTTGTCCTTGATACCTGTGTTTTCACCTTTCTGTTAGGTTGAAATATATTCAGTTACCATCAATGCAGTTCTCTCTGTGCCTTTTCTAAATGAGAGAGAGAGAGATTTGCCTACATCATTGGAAGAAGATGATTTTGTGCTCCATGCTAATTCGCAGACTGATTCATCTGTGATATATTAAATTAAAAAAAAATGCAGAAGAGTATGCAGTGCATGATGATGTACATACATGTATCATGCAGAAATATTGCAAACTGAGAGCGTGCTGGAGGAGGCTATGAGGGTATACATATGCAGAGATTGCAGTCAGAGCATGCTGGAGCAGCCATGACGGTGTATATAAATGTAGAGATTGCAGTAGGGAGCGTGCTGGAGCAGGCATGAGGGTGTACATTTATGCAGAGATTGCAGTAGAGAGCATGCTGGAGCAGCCATGACTGTGTACATATATGCAGAGTTTGCAGTCCAAACATGCTGGAGCAGCCATGATGGTGTACATATATGAAGAGTTTGTTGTTGGAAAGAGTGCTACAGCAGCCATTGCCGGTATACAATGCGGAGTATGCTGTCAGGGAGCGTGCTGGAGTAACTTACCAAGCGCTCCACCAAGTCCACCATGTTTGGCTTCTCCTCGTGTCTCTCGGTCAGGCCCGATATTGCGGTGGAAGTTATGCAACGCCCGGCTACGCTCACAGGAAATGATCTTAAATGACCCTTAACCTCCAACATGTGTGATAAATTACTGCATGAGAAAATGCGGTAGTTACCGCACAATCAAAAGAATACAGCTGTCATTATTTATTGCTAAATTCTTAGTGAATTGAACTTTCAAAACTGATTTACCACATGCGGTATTTTACCACATTTTATTTTGCCGTTTATTTAACTCTTAGTGAATCGACCTCAACGTGTAAGAATTCATACATTGGAGTACCAAATCTTGTGGCTTTTGTTCAGACATTTAAAATATAACAGCAAGCAGCTGGTTGCAAAGGAATCCTTATTCAATAACTAAAGCAAATTTTCAAGTATTCGTTACCCATCCAAAATGTGTTTTAGGAAATTGTATTTAAAAGCCGGGTGCAAGCATACTGGTTTTCTTTATACAATGTGTTTGCTTATGCAGGACAAAGCAATAGATTTGTTTCAATGCCACCCTCACTAGCAGCACACACTTGACTTTTTTTTTTTTTTTTTTTTTAATTGTGTATTTATTTGTTTTTTTTCAAAACAATACAAAGATGTTGTATCAAATTGTATACAAAAAAGTATGTCTTATCAAGTGAGAACATATACATAGAACAATACAGAGAAAAGTGGTACATTCAGTCTTTGTAAAAACCTTATAGTACGTTCAAAAGATAAGCTATTAAGGTTAAGGCCTATGTAGCTGATTATTATAGCTACGGGAGCATCTCATAATCCTGTTACGGCTCCATTGTTGATCTAACCTAAAAACGGGCTAAAACGTTGCAAGTCTTTAAAAAGAAAGCAAAACAATAAAAGGAGGGGGGGGATACACCATGGATCTTAACATTACATGTATCACATTAATGGAAATAGGGTAAGAATACTTGAGTGGGTAAGAACCGATTATGAGGATGGTATTTGGTCATAGGTATGGGAAGTTGCTTCTGAATTGAATTGAGTTATCCCAGGGATCCCATATCTTTGAGAATTGGGTAGGGAGTCATGAATCCCTGCTGTCATATGTTCCATTCTACGTATATGTGCTATAGTCTGTATCAATTGGGGCTGTGTAGAGAATTTGAGAATAGCCAATAGGTGGGCATTACTCTTTTGGCAGCCAATAAGATATAAGACATCAATTTCTTAGTATGTTTAGGGATCCCAAGGACTGGGAGGCCCAGTAGGTAGTGGACTGGGTCTAAAGGGACATCTATCTCAAAAAGTTTTTGGAGTAGCGATTAGCCCGAGATCCAAAAAAGGTAGGATCATTGGGCAATCCCAGAATATAGGATAGTGTGTGCCTATGTCTTGAAGGCATCTCCAACAATTCTGGGATACAGTGGGGTCATATTTATGAATAGCTTCTGGAGTCCTATACCAAAACATGAGGATCTTATAGGCTGTCTCTCTCTGCTCCACGCATCTGGAAGTTTTTTTATATTGTTTTTTATTGAAAAATGTTCTCAATATAAAACAGGATTAAGAACTGTATGTAAAATACAAAAAGGTAGGTATAAGTACACCAACAACAAATAGCTGCCATAATCTGCTGAATACATTATAATAGTACAGAGGTTGGATGATTGTAATCCGTTGCATACATTATAATAGTACAGCGGTTGGATGATTTTAATATTGAGCACACATTTTGCAACTATGGAAGTATGAAATGAGATATTAGAACATGAAGATAAATAGTAAGGTGGAACGGGAGCAGGGAAACAAAGAGGGAGAAATAATAAAATGGTGGATGAACAAAACAGAAGGAAAATAGGTGGCGTAAAGCCAGGGTAATGGTTGGGTGCAGGTGAGATGGACATTCTAGAATGGATACTTAGATGGTTACAAGGAAGGGGAACTATTGAGTTACTTTTCAGTATGGACTTCTGTATGGGTCACCTTGAGCATTTCCTCCAAATCCTCCATTGAACGTCAAAATGCTTCCTAGAGTTACAATTGTTAGCGAGCATTGATTCATAGACATAGTGAGTCTGTAAGATATTGAGTGTTTCAGAGATGGTTGGTACTGTGTTTGATTTCTAATTTTTTGTTATAAGTGATCTGGCTGCTAGGAATATATGTGTGATCACTGTGCGGAAGTTAGGAGGGAATGCTTTAATGCCCATGTTCAGTAGAGCCATTCCAGCAGCTGGTAGGATAAAGGTACCAGTAATAGAAGAGATTTTCCGGAATATACTATGCCAGAAGCTAGTGAGATGTTTACAAGACCAAAATATATGGATGATGTTTCCCACTTTTCCACAACCCCTCCAGCATAGAGGGGAGCCGCACTGGGAGAATTTTGACATTCTATATGGTGTGTAGTACCATCTCAATGTTATTTTTTGGGAGGGTTCCCAGTGGTTGACACATCTAAATGCTTTATATATTGTTTTTAAGGCAGTTTGCCATTGCAGGGGTGTGAATGTGTCACCCAGGTCAGCTTCCCATTTCCGAAATGGAGATGTCTTGGAAAAGGTGGATTTATGCTGGAGGAGATTGTAGAAGAGGGGAATACCTTTAGTAGAGCCAGATGGTTCTGTATAGAATTTCCATACTATATCATAAATATATATGTGGTGGGTCTTTAGAGATCTTAGTGTGAAACTTGATGGTATTTGTAGGTGTCCTGGAGTGTGAGGCTGTATTCTGTTATGAGAATATTTGAAAGTTTTAAGGCAATTGTTGTGATATATATCCGCAATATGTGTAATGCCTTTATTTTGCCAGTTAGAGTGATATTGGAGACTATTTTTGACAAGGTATCGATAGTGATGGCATCAAATATTTTAGAGGGCGGAGATGTGGATTTGTAGAGATCTCTCCAAGCCAGGAGGGAGGCTTGAATGGTCAAGGGGAGTTGTTGCAAGGGGAGAGGTTTCCATGTGTCGAGAAAAAGTAGGGAGCAGAGGTCCAAGGTGGGGCTTAAAGCTTGTTCGATGCTACGACGCCAAGGGGTATCTAATGTAGGTGTGAACCATGTCCTAAGTTGAGTGAGTAGTGATGTGCGGTAGTAGTCATGCAAGTTCGTGAGTCCCATACCTCCCACTGATCTGTGTTTTATAAGGAGAGTTTTCGAACATCTGGGTCTTTTGGATCTCCAGATTATTGTTTGAGGATAGAATTTAGTGCTCGGAGATGCGTACGTTTAAGTGGAATGGGGAGTGTGCGGATAATATACAGGATTTGGGGAAGTAGGAGCATTTTAAATGAAGCCAGGCGACCTGACCAAGAAAGTTTCACTTTTGCGAGGCTATTGGTCTCTTTGGTTAATTTATTTTAGTGGTAGGTAGTTTTAGGTCTGCTAATTTTGATAGGTCTGGTGATATTTGAAGCCCCAAATATGTTATAGTGTCTCGACCCCATGAGTAGGGAAAGGAAGCTTTCAGTTGATTTTGGAGAAGGGGGGATATTCCTATCGGGAGAATGAGTGACTTTGAGCAATTTACTTTATAATAAGAAACCTGGCTAAAGTTGTTTAGAATGTTATGGGCATGTGGTAGAGACTGAGATGGTGTCGTTATAAATAGAATGATGTCATCTGCGAATAGACTTATATTGTGGGATTTGTCTTGAAGGGAGATGCCTGTAACTTTTGGATGTGTCCTAGTTTTTTCAGCTAAGGGCTCTATGAAGAGATTGAAGATGGAGGGGGACAGGGGGCAACCCTGTCTTGTTCCATTTGTTATGTGGAAGGGCTTGGAAAGGGTGTTTGAGGTATATGCTTGTGCTGAGGGGGATGAATAGAGAGCTTAAAAATAGCAGCAAGAATAGGTCCATCAAAGCCAAATGTTTTGAGTGTATACGACATGTAGCCCCAGTGTATCCTGTCGAACGGTTTCTCCGGAGGACACAGCCTGTAGGAGGGTTCTATCAACAACAATCATGTCTATGCGTGAATAAGAATTATGTCTGGAGGAGTGAAAGGTGTAATCACAATCACTAGAGTGTTGACACCTCCAGACATCATAAAGATCTTCTTCATGAAGAATGGGCTGCAATATAGGTAATGGGCATGGGGATCTAGTAGTAGTATCTATGGTATAGTCCGCTGTAATATTGTAATCTCCCCACAGATGATTAATGGGCCATTCTTGATTGTGGAGAGCTTATTGCAGAGTCTCTTGAGACATCTTTTTTGATGTGTGTTGGGTGCATAAAGATTAACTATCATGAATGTTCGGTTGTTGAACTCTCCAACCAGGATCAGGTATCTCCTCTCTGGGTCCAGACCTATCTCTTTAGGAACAAAGGCTATAGAGTCCCCTCACATTTTTGTAAATATTTTATTATAACTTTTCATGTGACAACACTGAAGAAATTACACTTTGCTACAATGCAAAGTAGTGAGTGTACATCTTGTATAACAGTGTAAATTTGCTGTCCCCTCAAAAATAACTCAACACACAGCCATTAATGTCTAAACCGCTGGCAACAAAAGTGAGTACACCCCTAAGTGAAAATGTCCAAATTGGGCCCAATTAGCCATTTTCCCTCCCCAGAGTGATGTGACTCATTAGTATTACAAGGTCTCAGGTGTGAATGGGGAGCAGGTGTGTTAAATTTGGTGTTATTGCTCTCACTCTCTCATACTGGTCACTGGAAGTTCAACATGGCACCTCATGGCAAAGAACTCTCTGAGGATCTGGAAAAAAAGAATGGTTGCTCTACATAAAAATGGCCTAGGTTATAAGAAAATTGCCAAAACCCAAAAACTGAGCTGCAGCACAATGGCCAAGACCATACAGCAGTTTAACAGGACAAGGTTCAACTTGGAGCAGGCCTCGCTATGGTCGACCAAAGAAGTTGAGTGAACGTGCTCAGCGTCATATCCAGAGTTTGCCTTTGGGAAATAGACATATGAGTGCTGCCTGCATTGCTGCAGAGGTTGAAGGGGTGGGGGGTCAGCCTGTCAGTGCTCAGATCATACACCTCACACTGCATCAAATTGGTCTGCATGGCTGTCATCCCAGAAGGAAGCCTCTTCTAAAGATGATGTACAAGAAAGCCCACAAACAGTTTGATAAAGACAAGCAGACTAAGGACATGGATTACTGGAATCATCTCCTGTGGTCTGATGAGACCAAAATAAACCTATTTGGTTCAGATGGTGTCAAGCGTGTGTGGCGGCAACCAGGTGAGGCGTACAAAGACAAGTGTGTCTTGCCTACAGTCAAGCATGGTGGTGGGAGTGTCATAGCCTGGGGCTTCATCAGTGCTGCTGGCACTGGGGAGCTACAGTTAATTGAGGGACCCATGAATGCCAACATATACTATGACATACTGAAGCATAGCATGATCCCCTCCCTTCAGAGACTGGGCTGCAGGGCAGTATTCCAACATGCTCATGACCCCAAACACACCTCCAGGACTACCACTGCCTTGCTAAAGAAGCTGAGGGTAAATGTGATGGACTGGCCAAGCATGTCTCCAGACCTAAACCCTATTGAGCATCTGTGGGGCATCCTCAAATGGAAGGTGGAGGAGAGCAAGGTTTACAACATCCACCAGCTCTGTCATGTCATCATGGAGGCGTGGAAGAGGACTCCAGTGGCAACCTGTGAAGCTCTGGTGAAATCTATGGGGGGTTAAGGCAGTGCTGGAAAATAATGGTGGCCACCCAAAATATTGACACTTTGGGCCCAATTTGGACATTTTCACTTAGGGGTGTATTCACTTTTGTTGCCAGCGGTTTAGACATTAATAGCTGTGTGTTGAGTTATTTTGAGGGGACAGCAAATTTACACTATTATACAAGCTGTACACTCACTACTTCACATTTTCCTCATTAATGCACACACAGCACCCCATATTGACAAAAAAACACAGAATGGTTGACTTTTTTGCAGATTTATTAAAAAAGAAAAACTGAAATATCACATGGTCCTAAGTATTCAGACCCTTTGCTGTGACACTCATATATTTAACTCAGGTGCTGTCCATTTCTTCTAATCATCCTTGAGATGGTTCTACACCTTCATTTGAATCCAGCTGTGTTTGATTATACTGATTGGACTTGATTAGGAAAGCCACACACCTGTCTATATAAGACCTTACAGCTCACAGTGCATGTCAGAGCAAATGAGAATCATGAGGTCAAAGGAACTGCCTAAAGAGCTCAGAGACAGAATTGTGGCAAGGCATAGATCTGGCCAAGGTTACAAAAAAAATTCTGCTGCACTTAAGGTTCCTAAGAGCACAGTGGCCTCCATAATTCTTAAATGGAAGACGTTTGGGATGACCAGAACCCTTCCTAGAGCTGGCTGTCCGGCCAAACTGAGCTATCGGGGGGGAAAAGAGCCTTGGTGAGAGAGGTAAAGAAGAACCCAAAGATCACTGTGGCTGAGCTCCAGAGATGCAGTTGGGAGATGGGAGAAAGTTGTAAAAAGTCAACCATCACTGCAGCCCTCCACCAGTCAGGACTTTATGGCAGAGTGGCCCGACAGAAGCCTCTACTCAGTGCAAGACACATGAAAGCCCGCATGGAGTTTCCTAAAAAACACCTGAAGGACTCCAAGATGGTGAGAAATAAGATTCTCTGGTCTGATGAGACCAAGATAGAACTTTTTGGCCTTAATTCTAAGCGGTATGTGTGGAGAAAACCAGGCACTGCTCACCTGTCCAATACAGTCCCAACAGTGAAGCATGGTGGTGGCAGCATAATGCCGTGGGGGTGTTTTTCAGCTGCAGGGACAGGACGACTGGTTGCAATCGAGGGAAAGATGAATGCGGCCAAGTACAGGGATATCCTGGACAAAAACCTTCTCCAGAGTGCTCAGGACCTCAGACTGGGCTGGAGGTTTACCTTCCAACAAGACAATGACCCTAAGCACACAGCTAAAATAACAAAGGCGTGGCTTCACAACAACTCCGTGACTGTTCTTGAATGGCCCAGCCAGAGCCCTGACTTAAACCCAATTGAGCATCTCTGGAGAGACCTAAAAATGGCTGTCCATCAACGTTTACCATCCAACCTGACAGAACTGGAGAGGATCTACAAGGAGGAATGGCAGAGGATCCCCAAATCCAGGTGTGAAAAACTTGTTGCATCTTTCCAAAAAAGACTCATGGCTGTATTAGATCAAAAGGGTGCTTCTACTAAATACTAAACAAAGGGTCTGAATACTTAGGACCATGTGATATTTTGGTTTTTCTTTTTTAATAAATCTGCAAAAATGTCAACAATTCTGTGTTTTTCTGTCAATATGGGGTGCTATGTGTACATTAATGAGGAAAAAAAATGAACTTTAAATGATTTTAGCAAATGGCTGCAATATAACAAAGAGTGAAAACTTTAAGGGGGTCTGAATACCTTCCATCCACATTGGGTGGGTTGGAGGCCAGGATATGTGACTCCTGAATGCATAGGATGTCTGCGTGCAATTCCAGGGCTTCTTTCCATACATTGGCTCTTTTTGCTGGGTGATTTAGCCCATGCACATTGAATGATATTAGTTTAATTACCATGTACAGTCAGTGGGTGTGATGTGGATAATACCTCAAGTAGATCCAGAAAGTCCGGTCCTGGGTGATGTCCAGATGTTTGTTGATCCCGTGGAGGTTGGGAAAGTTCCTTCCATTACGAGGAAAAGTCCATCTCAGATATGATGTGATGGGGCAGGGGAGAGAAGAAGAAAAAATACAAATAGAAAAAACAAGTCATTGCGAATGGTTTCAAAAAACAAGGTAAAAACATGAATCTGGTGGCAGTGTTACTGCACTCTTCTTAGGAGGAGGAGGTTTGTGGACCAAAAGCGCCTCAGCTTTCAGGAATCAGGTATAGTGAAGTAGTAGATTCCAGTTACCAACTTTGGTCTGTTCTCAACTATTCCTGTCTGCTCGTGACCCTGACCTTTGGCGTGTCCCCAACTGTCCCTGTTTGCCTGTGACCCTGAACCTTGGCGTGAACTCTGTTGTACTTGTCTGCTTGTTGCCCCGACCTTGGCTTATTCCCTTACTATCCCTATCCTCCTGTTGCCTACTGTGGGTGTAAGCTGGGGAACCCTGGGGGTCGCAACCTGGAGCCAGTTGCAGCCCAGTCCATCCTCGCCACTAGAGGCTCTGGTGAACACCTGCTGGCTCTTAGACTCCGCTCCCCAGGGAATATTACGCTCTAACCCTGGTGGGATCCGTGTTGGTGTTCCAGCGGCCCTGCCTTCCTTACCACCCCGACTCCCATCTGCAGCAGTCAGCCGTAGGGTCCACTACCTTGTGGTGCACTCCTGATCCCAATGATGTGCATCTATCACCTAGCCTCAAGGGGACCTGATGCAGATATTGGCTGGTTTGCAGTTATGGAAGGAGTTAATAGTATCAGGCAGGCTCCTGGTGACCTCCATGGACTCCTAACATATGCTCACCTTGTCAGTGTAGACATCAGATGCCAGGCGAGGCTCTGATATGGCCGGGCTGCGTGACAGCGGTGTGGAAGCATCAGGCGATCTGTGATTACTGTGTCCCTGTGAGGCCGGGTTCAGTGCAGCGGGGCTGGAGTCGCTGGATGAGGCTGGAGAGTCGCGAGCTGATGGAGAAAAGAAATGAGCGTTTCTTTAGATGGGCAGATTCTTTTCTCTTACGGGACATCCTGGAATGTTGTCTGGTCTTTTGTGCGTGTGTTGAGGCAGTAAAAGAACCTAAGGAGCACCTCGGTAGGTCGGCATCCCTGAAGCTGGAGCGGAGCCGAGAACTCAGGCGTCCATTCAACAGCGCGGTAGCCATGCCCCCCCCTCCATATGGAAGTTTTTGATTTGGAGTCCCAGATCTTTTGCCATTGAGGAAGAGAAATAGGTGTCTGAATTATTTTGGCCCATTTCTGCATATAGACATGAGAGTTTACTGTAGGTGGGTTAGATTCATGAAGGATTTTCTATATAGAGGATATGACGCCAGGTTGGTATGGGCCCTGGGCACATAATATTTTGAATGCATTAGGATTTTCCATCGACAGAGAAGGTGATATAGAGTAACAATGTTTAAACTGAAGGTCAGAGAAAAAAAGATTTTTGGGGATCTCAAATTTCTTTCGGAGCTCCTGAAACTAGAGCAATTTACGAGTCACAGGGTGTACTAGGTGACAGAGCTGGAAAATTCCCGCCTGCGACCATGGATACATGTTGCTGTAGGATAAGCTATCCGGAATATCCGGGTTGAAAAGTGTGTTTAGGAGAGGTGGGCATGGGGAAGAGATAGAGAACATTTTGTAACATTTCTTCCAGATGGAGAGAGTAAATAACATTGGTCCCAGACAAATATTTCTTAACTGAGAAAAAGAGGTAGTTCGATCGGACCAGAGCATGGAACAGAGATGTACAGGGCTGGTTATGCTAAACTCCAATTCTGACCATCTGTTTGTATCAAAACGTGTTGTCCAGGAGATAGCCTCTGTAAGATGGGTAGCATAGTAGTATTTAGCAATGTCTGGGGCTCCCAGCCCTCCATGAGAGCGAAGAGCAAACACTACGGTGTTAACGATCCGCTACTGCTCTGCTACCCCAGATAGATTTAGTAAAATACCTTTAAATATTTTGGAGTTGTGCAATGGGGACTGTTATTGGCAGGGTTTCAAAAAGGCACAAAAGTTTTGGAAGTATAGACATCTTGAGGACATTTATCCTACCCAGAAGTGACAGAGGACATACTTCCCATTGACGTAGCAGACAGTGTATTTCTGAAATTAAAGGAGGGTAGTTGGCTTGGTACAGAGTGGAGTAAGATGCAGATGACAATTTGGGTAATGTTTTTAAGTGTAGAAGAAGGAATTAAATTTGTCTTGAAAAGAGGTGTGTAGGGTCTGTGTTTAGGCAATATATAACAGTTTATAGAATTCCCCAAATACCTTTAGACATTGTTTACAGACAATGAACTGGAGAGCCGTCAGTTTGTGTAAGAAACTCAGGGAAAGAATGGAATGGATGGGGTTTAAAGGGGTTGTAAAGGTAAAAATTTTTTCACCTTAATGCATTCTATGCATTAAGGTGAAAAAACTTTTGACAGTACCGCCGCCCCCAGCCCCCCCGTTTTACTTACCTGACGCCTCGAATCTTCGCTGCTCGTCCTCGTCATCTTCATTGCAGCTCAGCCTGGTCGCTGATTGGCTGCAGTGGATGGATTGAAAGCAGCGCAGCCATTGGCTCGCGCTGCTGTCAATCACATCCGATGACGCGGCGCGCCGGGGGGCGGGGCCGAGTGATACAGCGAGCAGCTATAGCCGCCGGCTGTATCACGGGAGCGCGCCCGCAAGCACTCACCACCATGCGAGGGAGCTCGCATTAAGGTGGTAAATGCTTGCGGGGAGGAGCTGAAACAGCCGCCGATGGACCCCAGAAGACCAGGTTCGGGGCCACTCTGTGCAGAACGAGCTGCACAGTGAAGGTAAGTATAACATGTTTGTTATTTAAAAAAAAAAAAAAAAATACCTTTACAACCCCTTTAAGCTTATTTACTAGCATTCTATGAGGTTTGTTGGAAAACTCATAACATTTCTCTTTGGCCCAAAGGAGAGACTTGGAGCATCTATTCATATCAAGGGATTTCAGATGTTCGCTTAGAGATGTAACTGTGTGCAGACGTGTCACCATAGGGAAGGTAAGCAGTAATCCCTCTGCTTTACATAGCTGAGAAAGGATATAAAGTCGCTGTGTAGCAGAGCCTCTTTTTAGGCGAGAGCCAGCCGAAATACACTGGCCTCTGAAGTATGCTTTGTTTGCCTCCCAAAGGGTGGAAACGTCTGCCACAGTGTGTTCATTTAGCTGCAAAAACTCTGATAGTTCTAGAGGTAATGGAGTTCTAATAATAGGGTTGTGGAGAAGGGAGTTGTTAAGTCACCAATGGCAGGTTCTAGGTGTAGATGAGGAGAGTGTGAGATCAAGCTCGACAAGATGAATGGTCCGACCAAGTAATGGGGTTAATTTCTGAAGCAACTGTGGATGTCAATAGCGGGGACGTTACAAAAATATAATCAAATCTAGAATACTTTTTTGGGGAGGAGAATAGAATGTAAATTGTTTATGTGTAGGGTGTTTTATCCGCCAGATATCTAGTAAGTTGTGGGATTTGTAAAGTCTACGGAAAGAGGTGGATTGGCGCTCCACTTTAGCTGAGGGATTTGATGAAAATAATGTGCGTCTGTCTCTTCTTGGAGACATAGTTATATTAAAATCTCCCCCAACAATCATAAAGGGTTGTGAGTATTTTCTAAGTTTCCCAAGCACATCAGTGAGAAACTGAGTTTGACCTGAGTTGGGAGCATAAATGTTAACCAGAGTAAACAAGCGTGATAGGTAGTCGCTATCATTAAGAATCGAGAACAAAAAAACCCAAAAAAGTCCATGGTTTATCCTATGGAGGGAAGGCATATAACAACATTGAAAATCAGCTTTGAAAAGAGGTCTAAACAGAGTAGACAAAAAGTGAAAAATAGGTCAAAAAGGGACCTATAAAAACATAGAGTCAATGTACTATAGCCTGAGGGGTCAAAACCGCTCAGGAATTCGTGGCCGTGGATGGAGAAGTGGGGCATGGGGGGCTCCAATCTGCCTGGAGTGATCCCTACAATCTTCCAGCGAAAAAGAAACTAATGAAAAGTTTGAGTTGTAACTTACTATAAAATCAACCCATGGATATGGGTAAAAACTCCCCAAAGTAAGGGAACTTGGTGGTGCACGGCCCAAAATAGGACTAAACAAACCGTTTCAAGGAGGGCTCTCAGGTTGGGTGCCTGGGAAAAGGGTATTGTTGGGGGGTGGAAAAGGCCTTCTGTGATTTCTGGCGAGCTGGGGTCCAGATGCGACCGGGATTGGATGTAGGTTTAGGTGTTGCAGGAAGCGGTACGGGGTCCTCTTCTGGAAGTGGTGGAAGGCCAACATTATGTATGAACACCTTGCTGTCCTGGAGATCCCTCATAGCGAATTGGGTGCCATCTCGCGAAGCAGATAAGTGAAAGGGGAAGTGTGATTTTGCAGGTGTGTGGTCACCAGGCAGATGCTGCAGCGTTTAGCGAGGGTTATAGGTGATAAATTGCTAAAAATTTGTATTTTAGCACCCTTGAATTGCAACTGTGTTTTATTGCGGGTGGCCAGAGTGAGGGCTTCCTTGCTATCATAGGAATGAAAGCATACCTATGCAGGGGGTTTAGAGACCAGTGATCTGTGCGCCCTATCCAGTTACCAGTCTATGTCAGGAATAAGAGGGGCTATGTTATTGAAGTGGCTTAGTAGGTAAGGACGAATCTCTCGGTCTCCCACAGATTCAAGGATGCCCCTAAAACACAGATTTTGGCGGCGTTCCCTATTCTCCAAGTCTTCTTGCTGCGACTGGAGCTGGGAAATAGTGTTTCAGGTCTGCGTTATCTTCCTCCAAAACATGGACATACTGTATTAAGATCGTCAAACTTAGTTTCTAGAGTGTCAGTACCTTCTCCTGTGTGTGTTATCTCACCCCTCAGTTCTTGAGCAAGTTTCTCCACTTCTCTGGTGATCGTACCTGTCAGGCTTCTTAGGAGGAATTGCAGTTTAGTGTCCAGGATTTCCAGTGTGAAGGGTGCTGACATCTCTGTGGTTGGAGTGGATGCAGACAGTAGGGGAATGTCTCCAACCCCCTCGAGCGCGTCCTTTGGGGGCGTTCTGCATACACGAGGCCGGGAATTCGGGCCTACGCAGGAAGCAGTCTAGTTTCTGTGTAGGCCGCAGCTCCTGAGTGGATGATAGAGCCGTTTGTTTTGGCCCGTATTTCACCATGGGTTTCCTGGGAGGTGCGGTGATGTGTTAGGAGGTCTCCCATGGCTGAGTGAGTTCTTGGACGCTGTGCGGGAGAAACGGAAGGCGGCGGGGATCGGAAACAGAGGAATTACACGTCCGCCATCATCTGATGCCGAGCATGCGCCCCACATACTTGACTCTATGTTCTTTTTTCCACACTGTTCTGCTGCCAGGAATGAGGAAAGAAAGCTTGTGTAAGCTCCATGTCATGGCTCTGAGGAAGCTTGGAAACAAGCGAAAGCGCTCAGCATCTGACTTATGTGCAGGTGGCACACAGACTTTCACACATCAACAAGGATATTCCCGAAATTGGATGTGAACATTTTAACTGTCTCAACCTGATCTTGGACATCAGACGGAGCCTTTGTGGTGAACATTGACTCTGAGGGTTCCCTATGACTGCTTAATCTACTAGGTATGAAATGTCAGTATGTTTGAACCTTGTGACTCACCGCACATCTTGCTGGAGGATACCTGGAAGTAACAGCCCACGTCTACAATAAACTTATATGCCGCATGAACGTGTCTTTTACCCACATGAGTGCGGTCATCAGCAGCCCTTGACTTTACTGAAGACGTCAGACGGTGAGCTAAAAATGTACCCTTACATATAGGAGGCACTTTATCTATGGCTATCCTCCGTCTATCTTCAATGCTATACATGTGAGGCTGCTCCTTCTCCACCATTCCTCCTCCTCCCCCCCTTGGAGTTGCAGTCGTTCACTAATCAATCAGGACGCTCTTCCCCCCTTTTCTCCTTGTCGGTTGACACACATATATGCCCAATCAGCTATTGGCTCACATCTGTATGGGACCCTTGTTTTTCACCAGCACTTGCACTTTATCCTAGAAGGACCGAATGTCTATTATTCATGAAGCCATCTCCTTGCTCTGGAATCCCATGAAAATTGTACAGACCCGGGTCTTCAGTGACATTAATTTGATGAGTGGGAGTGCATGAAATTTTGATGTATGTGTAATGTCTGTGGTGGCCACCAGCACACAATAGGACTTTCTTTGCCCTATTTTTTAAATATACATGGTTAGTGGATTATGTTTCTATTTAGTAAATTGACACAATAAAGTTTTTTCAGGTTCACAACAGTTTGTTCTTGAGCGGACCATCTTTTTTAGGAGGCCTCCTCTTGCCCCCTTTTCTTTTTTCTCATTTACACTGGGATTAGACACTATACACTTGTGCTGTCTTATGAGAGAATATTTTTCCATACTCTGCAAGGTATTTTTTTTCTCTTCTGGCAGGTGAATAGAGTTGAGAGAGTGCAGAGAAAAATGAAGGTTGGTTGGTTTTAAAGCCAATCTGTTGCTGTGCGCTCAATGGACAAAACAGAGGTTTGGTTTAATTGAGACCTTTCCTGTCTTCTTGAATAAATTATTGGTCTTTCACAATATATAAACAGAGTATGTTATTTCATCAGGTGACTGCGTTTTTTTTTCTTTTTAAATAACAAAATTGCTCTGTGTAATGGTTTTGCACAGAGCATCCCCGATCCTCCTCTTCTCGGGTCCCCTACTGGCGCTTCTGGCCCCTTCCTTCTGCCGAGTGCCCCCACATAGCAGCTTGCTATGGGGGCACCTGACCAGCTTCTGCTGCTGCTGCTCTATGTGTCCATTCACACACAGAGTGTGGCTCGGCCCTGCCCCCGCTTTTTTCTCATTGGCTCAATGTCTGTGATTAACAATAGTGGGAGGCAATGGGTCCCGCTGCTCTTTCAGCCAATGAGGAGAAAGAGATCCTGGAGAGCCGCTGCTCTCGTGCACATTGCTGGATCCAGATGGGGCTCAGGTAAGTATTGAGGGAGCTAAGGTGGATGCTGCATACAGAAGGTTTTTTTACCTTCATGCATAGAATGCATGAAAGTAAAAAACCTTTAGTCTTTACAGCCACTTAAACCACTTACAGCCCGCCAGCCGTCATTTTACGTTGCTACTTTGAGGAGGAATATCGTTGTTATGGCAGCAGGCTTACCGAGGCTATCATGTCTGCTCCCTAGCTTGGCATGGAGACGAGTGAGAGAAAGATGGCCCCCACCTGTCTCCATATCATTGCAGGGCGGAAACAACGTCAAAATGTCACTTCCGCCCATAGCTCTTATAGCTATTAGCTCTGCCTGCTGGAGGGATTTGCAGAGCAGGAGGCACTGTTTGGCAGAAGCACCCAAGCTGGGTGCCATGTGCTCAGTCACAACTGGTGATCCTCCATTTCCGTCTGTTCACATCTGCTTCCGTCAACAACTGTTTTTTGGAATGGATCAAAGCCCTATTTGGATTGAATTGGACGTAAAACGGATGTAAACAGACAAACGGTTCATTTTTGCATTAAAATGGCTTCGGGGCTCAAGTTGTTAAGGATTCTAGCTGACTGATGTAAAAAACTGATGACAGACTGATGGAAACTTCATCCATTTTTTGTTTGAAAACATGACTGAACTTATGAAAGGAACAGTCTGCATGTGTGAAAGGGGCCTAAAAGGAGAAGTACAGCCAAAGTTTGTTTGGCTGTACTTCTCGTTTGGATCACAGATTGCAGTTCGTTCTGCATTCCTGTGACCTGTTTTTAGCAGACAGCGAGCTGAAGCCTGCTGTCGACTGACGTCACAGAGCCAGTCCTGGCTGGGGCAAGATCACGACAATATGGTCGGAATCCGCCCACAACCCTGGACTGGCACCTGGCTCAGCTTCTCAGCGAGCTACTGAAAGCCTATGCCAGCCGCTTCTGTTTCCTCCAAAACGCAGCTGTCAAGTAAGCGTGGGGGGGGGGGGGGGGGCCAGAGCAGAGAGCCAGTGACTGACAGTCACAAGCTTTCTGCTCATGGAGCTCTGAGAACCGAGCGATCAGCGGTCTTTGATCGTTCGGTTCTCAGTCTTAGAGCTGCCGGGGGGCAGATGTAGAAATGGAGTGATGCAGCAACGGAGCGATGCTGCATCCACCTAGGTAAATATGAGTCTTGAAAAAAATAAAAATCCAAACTTCTCTTTAAAGAAAACTAATTATCTGATTATTTCAGATTTTTACGTCTCAAATCGGTTCAATTATTTTGCATAGAAATTTGGCGTTTGATATTGTAGGCCTGTAATTCTTAGTAATAACACACTTAAATCTGTCCACCAAGAGTCTAGTAGATATCCCGGGTATGATGAAGTTTGAAACACAAAATCATAAATTATAATATAATAAATGAATATAAATAATTATAAAAAATAATATAATAATAATAAAATAAATGTCCCCACGATTCACTATCGCTCAATTCTGCAAGTGTTCTAATTTACTATCACTGTTTTCTAGCTGGTCTAAAACCACTTTTGACGTAAAGGGACACTTTTTGATTGCTGTGGACAATCTCCAGTTTCCAGGCAGAAAGAACAGTATATATCATATAAAACTGCATGCAGGGCACTGGACAAAGCACTAGGGTCAAAAGGGATGTGAAATTATTTCATACAGTACTGTAATCTGTAAGATTACAGTGTACTGTATGTGTTATGCATTTTCACTTTTTTGAATTTACTGCCAGGCTCCGCCCACGTGCGTCGCGACACTCGCAGGGAACGGTGCCTGGCACACAGGACATCGGGGCGAAGGACAGAGCCCGTGGACACAGCGGGGGGACATCGCAGGATCCTGGGGACAAGATAGGTACACTGCACCAGGATCCTGAGATGTAATCCCGAGTGTTGCTCTGGGTTACCGCTAATGGTGCTGAAAACCGCCAGGGAGGTTAGTAACACTTTAATACATTTTAAACCCAAAAGCAAACATTTATTATATTGCAGCTTACCAATTCTTAGATGTGATGGCTGCATTAGTTATCTATTTTTTAGACTTTTTTCTCTTTGTTTTCATCTGGTGATCTGGCCAGTAAGTCTGTTGTTTTTCCTCAGAACCAGGTGCCCTAGAGATGTAGCAGACACAAACCATTTAACCACTGTAGCCCTGTAATTGGCCCCTCAATAACCAGAGCACTTTTTACAATTAGGCACTGCGCTGCTTTAACTGGTAATTGCGCCGTCATGCAATGCTGTACCCAAACAAAATGTGAGTCCTTTTTTTCCCACAAATAGAGCTTTCTTTTGCTGGTATTTGATTGCCTCTGCGATTTTTTATTTTTTGTGATATAAATGGAAAAAGACCGAAAATTTTGAAAAATAAAAAATATTTTCAACTTTTTGTTATAATAAAATCCAATAAACTCAATTTTAGTCATACATTTAGGCCAAAATGAATTCAGCCACATGTCTTTGGTAAAAAAAAATGTCAATAAGCGTATATTGGTTTGCGCAAAAGTTATAGCGTCTGCAAACAAGGGTACAATTTCTGGAATTTACGCAGCTTTTAGTTTGACTGCCTATCTCATTTCTTGAGGTGCTAAAATGGCAGGGCAGTGCAAAATCCCCCAAATAACCCCATTTTGGAAAGTAGACACCCCAAGGAAATTTCTGAGGGGCATGTTGAGCCCATTGAATTTTTTATATTTTGCCACAAGTTTCGAGAAAAATAATTTTATTAATTTTTTACACAAAGTTGTCACTAAATTATATATTGTTCAAACGTGGCCTGGTTATATGTGGAATTACACCCCAAAATACATTCTGCTGCTTCTTCTGAGTACGGGGATACCACGTGTGGGACTTTTTGGCAGTCTAACCTCATACAGGACCTCGAAAACCAATCACCGCCTTCAGGCTTTCTAAGGGCGTACATTTTTGATTTCACTCCTCACTGCCTATCACAGTTTCGGAGGCCATGAAATGCCCAGATAGCACAACCCCCCCCCCCCAAATGACCCCATTTTGAAAAGTAGACAACCCCAAGCTATTGCTGAAAGTCATTTAAAACTACTCGCAGCTATTAATGAATTGCCGGTTCGACAATACACATAAAAGTTCATTGATAAAAACTGCATGGGAATTCCCCACAGGGGAACCCCGAACCAAAATTTAAAAAAAAAATGACGTGGGGGGGTCCCCCTAAATTCCATACCAGGCCCTTCAGGTCTGGTATGGATTTTAAGGGGAACCCCGCGCCAAATTAAAAAAAAACGGCGTGGGGTCCCCCCAAAAATCCATACCAGACCCTTATCCGAGCACGTAACCTGGCAGGCCGCAGGGAAAGAGGGGGGACGAGAGAGCGTGCCACATGCCCTCAACATTGGGAGGGTGCTTTGGGGTAGCCCCCCAAAACACCTTGTCCCCATGTTGATGAGGACAAGGGCCTCATCCCCACAACCCTGGCCGGTGGTTGTGGGGGCCTGCGGCCGGGGGGCTTATCGGAATCTAGAAGCCCCCTTTAACAAGGGGACCCCCACTATATGACCCCCACACTACTATGTTATCTTAGGGAATGTAAATCTCCCTTATGATAGCAATAGGTAGTGACAGGTACTTTTTTTTTTTTTGAAAAAATGGGGTCTATTTGACCCTAGATCTCTCCTCTGCTCTCAAAGCATCTGATCACACCAAGATCGGTGTGATAAAATGCTTTCCTAATTTCCCAATGGTGCGGTTTATATCCAGCGAAATCGAAGTCATGAAATGCTGGTAGCTTCCGGTTTATAAGGCTATAGAGATGATTGAAGCCGTTCTGGTCTCCGATCAGCTCTATGGTCAGCTGGCGGGACCACTGGTTGCATTCTCAGGTTCCCTGTTGGGACAGGAGAGCCCGAGAAAACCATGGAAGATGGTGGGAGGGGGGACATACGTTCCCTAATTAGCCTCTAGAATTGCTTTTACATAAAAGCCGACTGCTGGCTTAAAAGAATGATACCAAGATGATATCTAAACCTGCAGATATCATTCTGGTATAACCACTCAAAGTCCAGCAACATACCAGTACGTTGCTGGTCCTTGTTGGGCATATGTTGTATTCTAATGTTCTTTTTTTCATGCAGCCTGTATGCCCACCATTAGATTACCGCCGTTCATCCACCCACTTCTAGCGATGGGCATACATACACCGTTTTGTTTTTTAACACTGGTGTTGAAATCGCCTCCTACAGCACTGGAGTTGCTGATTTACGTATCGTGAGAGTAAACGCTGTTTTTGTCAAGATAAATAAATCAGTGCCACAGCTGAATGGCGTACCTGAAAAGTAAACAATGGTAACGATAAAACATTAACTTAATAAAACAACTTGATTTTTTTAACACAATCCATGCCTAAAAATATATGCCGAAGCATGGGGACAATCCGCCCCTAATGTTAGGAGCAAATAGCTCCTCCACCCCTGCCCCCATGCTGCGGCATATATGCTCTTTTTTTAACTGTGGTGGTGAAATCACCTCCTACATCGCTAGAGTCACATGTATCGTGGGCGCAAACTCTATTGCTGTCAGAATAAATAAACCTGTGCTGCAGCTGAATGGCGTACCTGCTAAGCATATGATGGTTAACAATACAACAAAGTAACATTACAGTATAAAAGTAAAACATACCATACCTGCAAAGCAAAAACAATAAAACATAGTTAAAACATTATAGTTCTAAAATACAGTAACAATAGAGAGAGAACAATAGAGCGGACAATAGAGAGCTAACATAAGGGAGAGAACAATAGAGAAGAGAAATAAAACCACAACTATTTTTGGCTTTATTTTTATTTTTTTGTGTTTTTTTTTTTTTTGCACTTTTATATAAACTGTAAACGTTCCAGAATTAGGGTCTCTCAAGATGTGATGGCCATCTCATCTTTCGAGACCCTGTGTAATTATGCACTAGGACTGTGTAGTGCTGTACTCTACGCTAATACTCCACTAGTGTGTGGTAGTGTTTGAAACAGTCACCGACGCAGAGACCAGGTTGGTCAGGACAGGAGGGACAATAAAAGCGGGTGTCACGCCTAAATCCATGTTTTCTGCAGGCACGACAACTTCTTTGGGGTGTTCTGTGGGCAGGGGTACCAGGGAGGACATATGGAAAATGCCTCTCATGCAGCTGGCTCACTGCATTTGCGTTGGGAAGGTGGGCCACAGCACTGTCTGGAAACAGAAGGGCTGTAATGATTTCTTCCTGAAATTTAAGGAAGGATCCAGTTCATCCTGAAGCTTTGTATAGCACATAAGCATTCAGCAGAGCCAATTGGAATTACGGGCAATTAAGTGCGGTGCCAACAACTGGCCGCTGAGGTCCACCCCTCCCATGTTAAGATTTTATTCATGGACACAGAGGGGTTTCTCCACAACACCAGTCGCCGTAGGAATTTGGACAGTCATATCTACGTGAAGGGAGGACAGAACGAAAACATTATGATTATCCCTCAACTTCACTGCTAACAAATTATTACATTTCAAGCAGGCTCTCTTCCCCCATCTAAGACAGGACTCTACAAGTCGTTGGGGGAAGCCCCAGCAAATAGATTGCACAGTGCAACATGCACCAATTCCACAATCAAAAAGTGACTTAAAAGTGGTGTAATAATTGTCCTCAGAAAACGTAATCAGGGACTCATCAATGCAGACAACTTGATCAGGAGTAAACAAGGCTGCAAACTGTTGGTTGAAGTGGTTTACGAGGGGCAAACTTTGTGGGGCTGATCGTATCCAGGGTCACCCTGAGGACGACAGAGTTCATTGTCATTGAAATGCATGAACCGCAAGATCTGCTTGTATTGTGTCCTGGTCATGGAGGCAGAGAATACGGGCATATGGTGAATTGGGTCAGTGGACCCATATGACTGCAACTCACTTTTTTTTTAACTATGCCCATGAGGAGGGATAGGCCCAGGAAGGTCTTAAATTCGGAGACCATAATAGGTCTTCAATCTGTGGCAAGGGTCAACTTGGAATTAGCGGCAATGAATTTACCAGCATACAAATTGATTTGGTCCACAACAGATCTGTTGAGATCTTCCGTGAAAAAAAGCGAACAAAAATCAAGTGACGTAAAATCAACTGTTTCCACCTGAATTCCGGGTTGGCCAGTTAAAGGGGGAAGTACGGGTGTTGCAGAAGTGGTGGGCTCCCAATTCGGATTGGCAAATGCAGCAATAAGGGCACTATAGGCTCGACGGGCCTGTGTTTGTCTTCTTGGCGGCTGCAGGACTCTACTTGTGCTAGCCACCTCACCAGCTTGAACTGCACTTGTGAGACTCGCCATGTCACCAAGTGTTCGTGCAGTGCTGAATGACGACCAGGATATACTAGGACGCTGGTGCTTGCCAGTTCACCAGAAGGATGAGCGACACTAGAACTGGCTCTCTGCTCCATATGAGAGCCCTGTGGTTCTTGCACCTCAACAACAGCAGAAGAATGGGGTCGGGGTACACCTGACCTTGGCAGGGACCACTACTCCATCGTCAGAGCTACCTGTCAGGGTGCCGCTGCTGTCTACTGGTTCGTATTTTGAGCCTGAATCAGACAGATGGGCGACTTCCTCTTCACTCTCATCTGGCAGGCTCAGAAACGTGTAGGCCTCTTCACTAGTGTACCTTTGATTGGACATTTTGGCCTCTAAATATACTGGTACACTAGTGTGACTCACAGGAAAAAAGAGCACCTGACTGTCAGCGACTGCTTCAAATGCTACCAAAAAAACTTAGCGTTTGCAGGGATGAGGCCTGAATACTGCATTTGGCTGGGCTGGGCGGAGGGGCTAAACGCAGGTGCTAGCAGGTATCTGGGCTTATCCCGCTAACGCTGCATTTTTGGGAACCCTAAACTATTGGGGACACTAATATAGTTCTGATCAGATCAAAGATATTGATCCATTTAGACACTATACTACTAAGGGAGGTGTATGGTGCATGCGTGGGTGTTAGCGCTACTGGCACTAATCTGACGCTGCCTGGGGCGACGCAGACCCTAACTGATGCTAAAACCTAACTGATGTCACCCGCCGGGTGAACAGGGGGTTAAACCTTTATTTAGGTAATATACGGCGGGTACCCCTGCCGCTATAAAAGAATGACTAACCAGCGTCACCCGTAACAGTAATACAGTGATCTCTGGTGAAAGGGTTAACTGGGGGGTCATCAGGGGATTAAACCTTTATTAATGGGGGGTCCCTAGAACTATCTGGGGCTACCACTAAATACCCTAACACTGATTATTGTCACAAATGACACCAGTACAGTGATCAAAGAAAAATATGAACACTGCACTGGGTGAAACTGTGACAGGGAGTGAAGGGGTTAACTGGGGGGGTGGCGATCGGGGGGTGACAAGTGTACCTACGTGTACTAGTGTAGTGTAGGTGCATCTTACTTTGAGATTTCTTCTCTCCTCTCTCTGGAATGAAAAGAGTTCCACAAGGGGAGATGATATCACTTCTGCTGCCTGTGTTTACACTTACACAGGCAGGGCAAGGATTTCATTCGCCAGAACTGATCACCAGGTCCAGGCCAGAAAATCATTGGCCTGGGCCTGGAGACTGATCGGTTCTGAAGCGAATCCAATCGTCGCGGCCACCGTACAGCTACGACGCCCAGACGAGCCAACCCGCCGCAGTATAACTGCGGCGGCTGGTCCGGAGCTGGTTAACACTCACATGGGTGCTTACAATGATCAGCTTTTATTTATTTTTGTAAAAGAAACAAAACTGTTGCTGTAACTGCTTAAAAATTTGTTTACTGTATCAAAATCTGCTAGTAGATCTAACACTACCCCCACCCTCTCCCCAGATTAACAATGTCCAAAGATGCCCCTTTGCTCCTTCATCTAGATTGGAGGGACCCTAATACAGCACTTTTTTTACTGGCCAGATCCCCAGATGAAAACAGAAAAAAGCCCCATAAAAAGGAAAACTAATGCAGTCACCACATCTTATCAAATTACAGCCTGAAGATCCAATGCTTGAAACACTGGTCGCTGCAAATGGTCTTGACAGTTATTTTATTTTATAAATAAGGACTGTTATGGAGCATACACATGAGCAGACTTTTCGACCGGACTAGTCCAACGGACAATCCGATCGTGTGTGGGCTTCATCGGACCAGCTGACTTTTCCAGTCGAAAATCTGACGGACTTTAGATTTGGAACATGCTTCAAATCTTTACGTCGTAACTCTGCCGAACCCAGAAATCCGCTCGTCTGTATGCTAGTCCGACGGACAAAAACCAACGCTAGGACAGCTATTGGCTACTAGCTATCAACTTCCTTATTTTAGTCCAGTGTACGTCATCACGTACGAATCTGGCGGACTTTGGTGTGATCGTGTGTAGGCAAGTCCGTTCGTTAAAAAGTCAGTCGAAAGTCCGCCAGAAAGTCTGTCGGACCAGTCCTGTCGAAAAGTCCGCCCGTGTGTACACGGCATTAGTTTTAAATTGGAACTAAACCCTCCTATCCTTTACAGCCAAATAAGCTGACATCTTAGCCTCTTTAACCACTTGCCTACAGGCAGGGCACTTTTACCACCTTCTTGCCCAGGCCAATTTTCAGCTTTCGGCATGTCACACTTTGAATGACAATTGTGCGGTCATGCAACGCTGTACCCAAACAAATTTATCATTTTTTCCCCCCACAAATAGAGCTTTCTTTTGGTGGTATTTAATCACCACTGGATTTTTAATTTTTTTGCTAGTTTCTATTAGTTTTCCTCTTTGTTTTTCTTAGTTTCTATCAGAATATTTTGTAAATAAGTCATTTTTCTCCTTCACTGATGTGCACTCATAGGCTGCACTGATGAGGCGGCACTAATAGACAGGCACTGATATGCACCACTGGTGGGTGGCACTGATAGGTGGCACTGAAAGTCAGCACTGGCTTGCATCACTGATGGGCACAGATTGATGTCACTGATGGACACAGATTGGCATCACTGCTGGGCACTGTTGGGGCTGCACTGATCATCAAAGCACTGATGATCAGTGCCCCAATTATCTGTACAGTCTCCCCTGTGAGGAGATGCTGCTGATTAGCTCTCCTCTCCTCACGCTTTGTCAGTGTGAGGCAAGGAGAGCCGATAAACGTCATCGGCTCTTTACTGAGATTGGGGTCATGCCACGTCCCAGGGACACAGCGCGCCTGGAAACGGCACGCTACGTGCCCCTGTGATCGTGGTAAGACTGGGCGACATCATATGACTTCAAGAGAGGATCCCGTCGTCATTTGTCAATACGGTGGGTGGGAGTCGGTTAAGATCTGCAGTTACTATGGTGTTGCACATGTGATCAGTTATGACACCAGCCATTTGATTTCTTGAAAGTTCAGTTGAGAGCACAACCAACTGTGTAACAGTTATTATTCATGGCATGCCTTCAGTGTAACTCTTTTTAGAAAGTTAAAACGGAGTTCCACTCCAAAATGGAGCTTATGCTTTTGGGATTCCTACCCCCTCTGGTGTCACATTTGGCACCTTTCAGGGGGAGCATATACCTGTATAATACAGGTATTTGCTCCCACTTCCGGGCATAGATCACCGCAGGCTCTGCGTTGATCTACGCCATGTCCGGGCCCTCCTCCGTCCCCCCCGCTGTCTTCTGGGAGACACACAGGTCCCAGAAGACAGCAGGGACCAGTGAGGACGCACAGTGCGACTCGCTCATGCGCATTAGGGAACCAGGCTGTGAAACCGCAAGACTTCACTTTCTGATTCCCTTACCGAAGATGGCGGTGCCTCCACCCAAGAGCCGAAGGACAGAATGGCTTTGGGTGAGGACATCGCAGGCACCCTGGACAGGTCCATATTTTAAAATTCAGCAGCTGCACTATTTGTATCTGCTGACTTTTAAAAGAAAAAAAGACATTTCAGTGGAACTCCGCTTTAAAGGATACGTCAGCTTTAGAACAAATGTGTAACATGTTTCAGCATCCATCTTCTTCACTCCCTGAGCCCTCTCCTGTGACAGTGGGTGGGGGTTCCTCTCCCATGCAGCTGCTGTTGCATTTAAAATCAGCTTGGCTATGCGGGGTTCCTCCTGCACAGTCGCTTCATTTGTTCAAAAGGATCGGTGAATGAGTCTTCCACTGTGGCAGGCGGCTTGTAGTTTTCAATGGACTATGAGTGCAGTGATCAGCTCACTCATAGTCCATTCACACTTCCATTCGCTTTCTAACTGAAAGCCCATATGGAGGCATAGGCAGAAAGCTGGAGGGAGAGTGTAATGTTGCAGACTCCTATAAGAAAAATAATACATGAAAATGTTTTCCTTCAAAATATGTGCATATATTATTTTTTCCCTAAAGGTGAACTTAGACTTTAAATTGATTCCTGCAAGCTCTTTATATACAGTATACTGGAATCCACAAGGGCACTGCAACATTTATTAATGTTTATAATAAAGTACCACAAGTGAAAACATGTTCTATGAGAAGCCATTTCCCTTTCATGTTAGACCTAAAACCAAGACTTTTTAAAAGCAAACGGGTTGAATATTGTAATACTGTACATGAATTCCCATACTTAATACTTGAATTCCCACACTTAATTGTTGTGTGTTTTACCCCTTTTATTTTTGTCCTTCGCTCTGTTTAAAAATGTTTTCATCTAACTTTTCACATTTTGAAAATATTTTCATCTCACTTTTCAATCATATTTTGTGCAAGCGTCAGCTTTAAAAAGAACGTTTAATTCTGTAATTTTCCTAGTGTTTTATTTGAACTTTACCACATGCTATTTATTTGAGTTTTTGTTATCCTGCACTGTACTGTATTTTATAAAAGGCACTTGCAAATTATTCTGCTGTTTTCTACTTTTTGTTCACCTATGGGCATGAGTTATTTGTAAGCGTCGTGATTCAGGGAAACTATATTTGAAGTTATTCATGCCACTAGAATCCACATTTATTGGCATGGAATAATGTTTTAATATTTTGCTAAAAATTCCCATGTGTTATACACATGGATTTATTTTATTATTGTATCAACTGTGGGTAGTAACACAGATGACATATTTGTAATGTATTTATTTCTTGTTTTTTTTTTTTTTTTTTTTTTTTAATATATTGTGTGTATTTTGGTATTTTTTATTTCTTTGCATATGATTTTAAAGTTTTTATTTATTTATTTATTTTTTTATTGATTCACTTGGTGTTATTGAAAGGAGCTGGAAAAGGCTTGAGAACGAATAGTTCTGATCAAAATTATATGTGACTTGTTTACAGTGTGGTTAACCAAAATTTCCTAACAGACAATTCTATCACAGATGGTATATAGCTCTTCCAAACCAGATGTTTTTTCATAGTAACCTCGATCTGGATTCTTGTTTTTTAGAGGAAAAAAAATAGCACAAATATACAAACCAAGAATAAATATAGACTTCAATCTTGTCTTACAAACAATTCCATGATGACGTCTCATACAAAAATGCATCAGTATATATTCAGACGATTTATAGGGAGAACTCGCCTATAAATTCAATTATTTTTTTTCAATACTTTTTATTGAATATTAAAGTAGTACAGTAAAATTTGCATAGGCGGATTAACAAGAAAATAATACAGCATATGGATCACCGTACTGAAAAACAGAAAGAAAGGAAAAAATAAACAATGCTGAAAACAGAGGAGTATACAAGCATATAAGGGAGTGCCAGTGGAGTGGATGAGATGAAGTCAAAATCAGAGTAGAAAAGGATTCACATTAAATCTTGGAAATGGGATAGTCTGACCAGATTGCCCAGTTATGCTCAAAGGTTGACAAGGTAAGAGAATTGATAGCTATCATTCGTTCAAAGGTGTTGTTTTGTTGGACCATACCCAGCATGTCAGATATTTTGAGAGAGTCTTGTGACTTCCACTTTTTAAATATGAGTGTACAGGCTGCTAACAGTATGCGCGTAACTACCTGTCTAAAAGAGCGAGGGTATGAGTCGATACCGATGTGGAGTATAGCTAGGCCTGGGTTAGGAGACCGGAGAATTGCCGTGAGGGAGGAAAGGACTTGAAAAACTTGATTCCAAAAACTTATCAAACTAGGGCATTTCCAAAAGGCATGGAGTAGGTGGCTAACTTGACCGCAACCTCTCCAGCATAGGGGAGAAGTATCTGGGTAGATTTTAGCTAACCTATATGTTGTGAGATGCCATCTGTTTTAAACATCAACTCCCAATAGTTGGCGCAGTGGGTCGTTCTTTGAATTTAACAGAAGGCGGATTGCCACTGGTTCAGGGTGAAATAGAAGAAAGACTGGATTCCCACTTTAAAAAAAAAAAAAAAAAAAATTAAATCAGTTTTTCCAGGCTCTTAGGCTTGGAGTCTTGTATGAAATCTTGTACATAGTTCATCCCATATCTACTTAGTGAGCCAGTTGAGAGCCAGGGAATCATGGCTTTGAGCATTCCTAAGGGGAATTTGTAATCCACAGTTGTGGAGATTGTTTTTTGTTTGTGTAGATGACGCTATGCTAAGAGGGAGGCATGCAAAGGAGGTGATAAGGTGGAAATGTTACAGGGCTCCCATAAGTCACTCATGAGGAGTAGGGAAAGATTCTGTGTGGGACCTTTGGCTGATTCTACCTCCAGGCATGGTTCATCTGAACACTTGAGCCACAGTTGAGTTTAATCCAGTCTGACCGCCCAATAATAATCTTTAATATCAGTCATACCCCTCTACCTACAGATCTGTGCAGAATTAGATTGGTATATTGGTATCTGGCCTTTTTGTTTCCCCATATACATTTCTTTAATAGACTGGTCAGGGTATTGAGTTAATGGTTAGGAGTGGGGATTGGTAGCACTCAAAATATATATAAAATTTGAGGCAGAATCATCATTTTGACTGCTGCTATTGTGCTCGCCCAGGATAGATCGCGCTTAGATATGTTTTTAAGTTATGGTTCAATTTTTGTAATAAGTGGCTTGAGGTTGAATACCACTTGGGAGGAGGGCGAGGGAGTTGGGGGGATAACCAAATATTGTATTTCTTGCTTGCTCCATGAGTATGTGAGGGTGTTCTTAAGGTTCACTCTAGTGAATCTCGGGATTCCGAAGTCTAGTATGAGGAACTTGGTGAAATCAACCTTGTAGTATGAAACTGTACTAACATTTTCCAGTATCTGGTGGGCCTGTGGAAGAGAGTTGAGGGGGTTGGTTAGCATGGGGATAACGTAGTCGGCAAATAAATCAATCACATGCTATCTAGAATTGAACCTGAAAACAGTAATGTGGGGATGTGAACGTACCATCTCTTTTAAGAGTTTGATCATTAAATTGAAGATGGTGGATGATAGAGGGCAACCCTGTCAAGTACCATTGGAAATGTGGAATGGTTTAGACAAAAATCAGGATGTGTAGACTTGTGCTGTCGGGGCTGAATAAAGAGCCAAGATTGTGGACAGTATGGGTCCTTGGAAACCAAGTTTAGAAA
The DNA here is from genome assembly GCF_042186555.1 of Aquarana catesbeiana. NCBI lineage: Eukaryota > Metazoa > Chordata > Amphibia > Anura > Ranidae > Aquarana > Aquarana catesbeiana. Next base: position 357,331,785 of record NC_133328.1, on the reverse strand, counting down.
GGACCATTGACATATACTGCCAGTGGACCCTGTCGAACGCCTTCTCTGTGTCTATAGAAAGAAACCGAGAAGGCATTCAGGTTTTCTCAGCATGATACATTATATTCACAATTCTCCTAGTGGCATCCGTGGATTGCCTACCCCTCATGAAACCCATCTGGTCCGGTTTAACCAGTGAAGGGGTGACATCTGTCAACTGTCTAGCAATGAGCTTTGCATAGAATTTAACGTCCGTATTTAGGAGCGAGATTGGTCTGAAGTCGGCAGGTGTTGTGGGGTCTTTACCCAATTTCGGTAGGGTGACCACGTTAGCTCCCAGCATCTCTTTTGGAAATGAAGAAGTTAAAGGCAAAAATTATTTGAATGTAAGGAGACAAATTTTTTTTGAAAATCTTAAAGTATTCGTTAGAGGGACCATCAGGGCCCGGGGATTTTCCATTAGGAAGTGACATGATCTTTTCTATTTTCAAGGCTGCGATTGGGGCGTTTAGGACATGAAGGTGAATCTGTTTCCGAAAGTCTTGAATGTCTTCTTCTGCAGGTTGGGGCGTCTTGGGTTGTCACGTAGCTTGTATAAGGCCCCATAGTATTCTCCCAATTGATTCTCAATGCCTTGAGGGTTTATGATTCTGTGGTTTAGAGTGGGTGGTATCAGATGTGAAATCCGTGCTTTAGATCTGATCTGTTTTAACCTATTGGCTAGGTATTTCCCTGCTCTGTTGACATTAGCGTACGATTGAAGTTTGAGTCGTTTGAGGTGTATGTCATACTGTTGTGTCATTAGAGCTCTCTGCTCTTCCCTAAGTTTAGCGAGTGAACTAGTGATGGTGGTAGGGCTGGGAGATTTTCTTAAAAAAAAAAATCTTCGATTCTCTTAAAAAAAAACTTGATTCACGATTCAAATCGAGTTTTTTTTTTTTTTTGGAAACCGCGCCGGTCCCGAGGCGCTGCGGGCATGAGCTTTTAGGCGAGGCCGCGGCTTCGGCCTAGTCCGCGGCATCTGGCCTAGCGGACTAGGTCGAAGCCGCGGCCTCACCTAAAAACTCCTTGCCCGCAGCTCTTCAGGCCCGGCGCAGTGTCCGCGCCGGTCCGGAGGCGCTGCGGGCATGAGTTTTTAGGCGAGTCCGCGCCGTCCGGCCATAGCCGCGGACTAGGCCGAAGCCACGGCCTCGCCTAAAAACTCATGCCCGCAGCGCCTCGGGACCGGCGCGGTGAAAAAAAAAAAAATTAAAAAAATCGATTTGCTTAAATTTTGAATCGATTTGACCTCTCAACTCGATTCAAGATTTAAATCGATTTTTTTCCCAGCCCTAGATGGTGGGTGTAGGACTATCTTTGTCCTGGGTTTCTAAGGTGTGTATTTCAGAAAGTATATTATTAAGTTTGGAAGTATAACTCCGTTTTACCCACGCACCTTGTTGGATGAGGATGCCTCTTATGAAAGCTTTGTGGTCATTCCATAAAACAAAGGGGCATTTGACTGAGGTTTCATTCTCACAAAATAAATTCTGAAGATGCTGGGAGATTGCCGAGGAACCCTGAGGGTCCTGCAATAATTTAGTGTTACAGCGCCAGATGGGAACAGAGGGAGGGACATCCCTTTCATTAAAGTGGAAGTCCACCCTAACACTAAAATTCTCCCTGCAATCATTGTGAGCTTTCGTTTCAGCCTCAAAATTAAAAAAATCCCAGTTTTTCTAGCTTTCAGTATCCAGTGTGGACACATGACTTCAATTCTACTTCCTTCTAAACCTAAAAGCAGCCAGTGTGTTTGGTTACTGAAAACTAGTGACACCACTTGCAGGGAGGGGCACTGTTCCTGTGTAGCCATGGGCGTATACAGGATGGGAGGAGCTGATCATAGATTCCTGCCCAGCGTTCATTCAGTGTACATCCTAATTTATGACAAAATGAAGAAATAAAAAGCCCCAGCCACACAGGACATGGGGCGGAAAGGGGGGGTGCAGTGCACATACATAGTATAGCTGTGCACAGGAGCTGGACGGGGGGGGGGCTGTCAGTGTAGCTCTAAGTGCTCTCAGCTCACAGCCTACAATGATCATAGTACAGGCAACCACACTAAGTAAGGCTCTGTTTCCATTAGCGCGACTTGTCATGCGGCTTTGGACACATAAAGTTGCATGACAAGTTACAGCCCATTGATTTCAATAGCACCCGTTCCTAACTATGTAACTTTAAAAATCAGCGACTTTAAAAAGGTACCTACACTACTTTGATGTTACTTTTGATGCGTCTTTGATCCAGAGAGTGTAAAGTTGGATCAAAGCTGCACTCAAAGTTGCATCAAAGTCACACTCCAAAGTCACACTCTAGCTTTAGGCTATGTTTACACTAGTGTGACTCCAAAGCTGTGCGACTTAGAGTGCGACTTTGAGCACAGCTTTGTTCCAACTTTACACTCTGAATCAAAGTTGCAGCAAAGTAGTGCAGGCACCTTTTCAAAGTCACTGATTTCCAAAGGCGCATAGATGAGAATAAAATCATTTTTGACTGGACTTCCACTTTAAAGTTATATATAATGGTTTGTAAGAAGTGTGTGTCTGTCTCTGTGTGTGCCATGTGCTGCTTTAGCCACGTGCAGTGAGCATAACATACTTACCAGGCTTGCCTTTTCTGTCTCTCAGGCAGCTAATAACTAAAACAAGGCTGTGAAGATGGGAAGTTATCCTTCTCTGTCTGACTAAGAATAGGAGGGATGGGGGTGGGGCTGGGTAAGACAAGGGCAGTTAGAATGAACAGTAGGCATGCCTGTGTAGGAGAGAAGGACAACGTTTCCAGGAAGTGAGAAGCAGCATGCAGAATTCAGATAAAGCGAAATAAGGTTATCCCTGAAGAACAGGAAGAAGCTGATTGTATAGCTTTGATTAGACTTTCTAAGCTTGGCAATCGGCTATACAGAAAATGAATAATGTCAAAGATGAATATATTTTACATATAATAGAAAAATTTTAATTTTTGACTGGACTTCCACTTTAATAGTCTTTCGGATTGCAGGATGGTCAGACCAGGTGATGTCACAGATCGAAGTTGAGGAAATGTTTTGCAGTAGCCATTTGCCAGTTATAAACATGTCTATGTGTGAGTAGGTGTTATGTCTGGGTGAGAAAAAGGTTTAGTCTCTTTCATTTCTGTGATGACAGCACCACACATCGAGGACTTCCTTCATATGGAAAAAGTGCTGAAGTGAGGTAGTATGCTTTTTAGCTTGGGTTGAGGAGTCAAGTCGAGGATTAGTCATGGAGTTGAACTCTCCACACATCAATAGGTGTCCATGCTTCACTCTGGATATGCGTTAAAAAAGTTTGCGGAGAAAGCGTACTTGATGGGTGTTAGGGGCATATAGAGCCACCACTGTATAGGATTGAGCATTCATTTTACAACTGATTTTGATATATCCTCCCTCAGAGTCTATGTTGGTTGTCTTGAGTTGAAAGGCAATGGTGCTTTTAAAAGCCAAAAGAACACACCTTTTTTTCAGAGGCGAAGGAGACAAAGATATTTGGGTATTCTTTGTGGGAACGTTTGGGTATGTCAGAGGCTTTAAAAAACAGAAAACACAGTGCTGCGCAAATATAAGAGTCCTTAAAGATCATAAATCAGATGTGAGGAATAAATAGTATGGAAGACAGGAACCACCAGTGGATAATCTGGGTAGCAGAACACAAGTAATTGGTGACTGTGATCCCTCCACCGGACATGGATGGCCCCTCACCTTAATTATTCGACCTGAAACAGGTCACATAGCATGAACTGCATACACTAGGTGGATACATCCAGGTGGTGATGGTATAAACTCCACACTTCAGCATTCAGCAAGTAGAAACGAGTGATGCATATGTAATACAAAAAACAACAACCATAGTGCTCTCCGTAGCAACTTTATTAAATAAAAAGGGTAATAGATTGCACTTACAGGAACCGGCACTCAGCTCCGAGTGTCGGCTAGGAAGCTTGCGATCGTGTCAACCAATGGCCGCGGGTGACGTCATGCGCTCCTAACCCCCGTACGCGTTACGTCCTGTGGGCGGGACTTCATCAGCGTGGGGCGGGATGCGCAGTGACGGCCCGCGTTGTATATATGCTAAACCATGGTAACGGCAGCACCAATCAGACGCACAGAACTCAGATATCAGAGAGGGACAACAAACCAGCACATCCCAGCCGCTGCATCTGAAATAGCGGTTAGCGTAACACTCAGCCTCCATAGGAGTGAGGAGAAGTACACGCTGCCGACCGGATTGCAAATAATTCCATAGATGGGAATACATCTAAGCAACTTGCATGCAACTCCCAGAAATAAAAATCTTCAAACAGGGTTGCCAAGCTTAGTGTTTATTACAAATTGTGGAGAAATAGTATTTAATTTTTAAAAAATCGCATACAGTCATGCTAAAAAATCGCATAAGATAAAAGATATAGTAAAACCAATAAAAAGGACGTCAGACCGCGGGCATCAGCTAAATATGATCGCATGTACATTTACAATTAGTGATTACAGATAAAACATATAGAAATAAAATAAAAAAAAAAAAAAAAAAAAACACACATAAAAAACCTAAATTATCTATTGGAAATAAAACAGTTCAAATCGAAATCAACATTCATTCCAGCTGGAGAGAGGACCTTAGTCTCGTAGATCCAGAATGATTCTCTACGGCTAAGCTGTTGAATATAATGACCACCTCTCCACTGACGGGGAACCTTCTCTATCCCCCAAAATTTGAGGCATTTAGGGTCCCTCTGATGACAAAGGCGAAAATGCCTGGACACACTATGGGTTTTAACCCCCCGCTTAATGTTACTGATGTGTTCGCCAACTCTCACATGTAGTGCTCTTGAAGTGCGGCCCACATACTGGAGGCCACAATCGCACTCCAGCATGTAGACCACCCCCACTGTTGAGCACGTGATCAAACCATCAATTTGGTAACTTTTGTGTGTGACATTAGAAACAAAATCCTTCCGCCTTTTGATATTTCTGCTAGCCTTCCTACATGTGGCACATTTACCACATGCGTAGAAGCCAGATAGAAAACCGAACAGCCTATTAGTACCTGTTTTAGGTGGATCGATGACCCCTGGGGCTAACCTATCACGTAGAGACGGGGCCTTACGGTATATGAACCGGGGATGTTCAGGGAGAACCGGTCCCAGAGTACGGTCCCCTTTAAGAATTGGCCAATGTTTAGCTATTATCTGTTCTAATTTTTTATACTGGATGTTATAATCCAGTATAATACGATAGCTTGTAGCATTGTCACTTCTTTCCGTGGGTTTCACTTTATCCGCCACCACAGTGTTTCTATCAGTTGCCAATGCTTTGGCTATTTCCGCATCTACCAAAGCTTGCGTATACCCTTTTTCCTTAAACCTGGTGGCTAGCACATGGGATTGTGTTAGGAAATCTTCATCTGAGGTACAATTGCGGCGCAACCGAAATAAATGGGCCTCTAAATTGTAATTTAGGTAAAATGTAAATTATGGGAGTCCTGCAATAAAAAGGGTCTAAATAAGCAGCCTCTTTAGGGTTCAGAATTCCTTTACTTTTACCTTTTTCAATTAAACAGTGTAAGTTGTTCTTGAAGGACAACATAGGGTCACCCCTCAGAAGTTGGTAGGTGTTCTGGTCGTTCAGTAATTTTTCCATTTCAGCCTGGTAGTACGTTTTGCTGAGCACGACCAACCCTCCACCCTTATCCGCTGGCCGGATTACTATGTCCTTCCTTTGTTCCAGGGAGGCAATACCTCTTATTATAGCCTGTGAGTCTCTCGCCTTCTTAATCTTCAATTGATCAAGATCGTGGCATACCATATTTTTAAATACTTCCAGGTGCCTATTGTCACTACAGATAGGATTAAAAACAGACCGATTCCGGAGATTGGAATGTCCAGAGGTAGTATCAGGTGGGGGGATAGTGCGTTGCACTGGATTGGAAAGAAAATACTTTTTCATGTTTAGGTTACGAATATATCTCTGTATACTGATATAAGCTTGAAATTTGTTCAAATTGCGAACTGGAGCAAACTTCAAGCCCCTATCAAGGACCAATGTTTCCTCAGTGGTAAGTACCACTTAGATTAAAAATCCCAGTGCCTAGTGGGGCCTTGGCCTTTTGGAATCGTCTTCCCCCCCTACACCCTCTCTGTGTTTTCTTTTTAAACTGCCTTGATCTCTCCTTGTTGGGTCTTGTGGACCTCTTCTTTGATCCTGAGGGTTCACTTGGTCACCAGGATCTCTCACCCATGCGGGAGTCCGCGGAGGTCCCCTCCAGGGGGTCCTCACCTGTCCTAAAAAATGATCCTGTTTATATTGTGGTTCACCTTGAAGGTTTTGTAAAGGGGCATAATAATTAGAAGTATAAGCGGGTGTTCCTTTTGTAAAATTACGTCTTCCCTGGGACTTGCCCTTTCCCCTTTTGGGTACTGTTTGCCACATGTAATTATCAGTATACGGGGGTCGGTAATCATAGCCGTTAGCCTGTGAAGATGGGTGGGGATGATGGTTCCTCTTACGCCGACCACGTTTGTTAGTCCTAGGGGGGCCATGCCCACCTCTTCTGGGTGTATCACATGAATTGGGTAAGTTGTGGGTTTGTTGAGAGAGGGGTATTTCATAATTAAAGTAACCCTGAGGAGGTATATTAATTTCTGGTACTGTCTTTATCCGGGGGTTATAATATAAACAAAGTGGGAAACTGTGGCGTTATGAGCCTCTGGGATACCACCTGCCAACTGGTATCGCTTATGGGATACCACCTGCTAACTGGTATCGAGTGAGGATGGTTGAGAGCTTGGTATAGTGGTATTGGCCTCTTCTGGAGGGATACCTCAGAAGTGGATGGAAGTGAGACCCTCTTCCAACATGGTTACATTGGTGGTGTTAACATTGTAAGTGATAACAAGCATAGCGGGGTTTTTCCATTTATGTGGAATTTGGTGATTTCTCAGGGTCTTTGTTATGGTTAGCTGATTGCGCCAGTGTTGCAGCGTATATTTGGACATGTCAGGAAATATTTGGAGCGACATGTATTGATTAGGAACGTTGTCTGCTTTACGGAATGCTGCCACCAGTTGTTCCTTAAGGTGGTAGAAATGCACTCTAAGCACAACATCGCTCAGTATCTCGGCTGGTAGGAAGGAGGGTTTTGGTACCCTGTGGACCCTGTCTACAATGAATTCATGGGCTGATAGTGATGGTAGCAAGGAGGAGAACAGGGTATAGACGTATTGAGCCAGTTGCGGACCCGGAACTGACGCAGGTACTCCTGATCTTTAGGTTATTTTTTCGTGCTCTATCCTCCAGGTCAGCTATTTTATCTTTTAGCCAAGTGATATCCTCCAATGATCATGATTTAGTGCATCTACTAGTTTGTTGAAGGACACGGAGTATTCTCCCATGGCACTGTCAATGTGATTGATTCTTTCCCCCATTGCCTGTACATCTGCCTGACACTGAGATAAAAGCATGTCCTTCAGCATAGTGTCGGAGATGGGTTGCCCTGAAGTTGGGAAAGATGCAATAGGGTCTAATGTGGCTGGTGGGATAGCTGCTTTAGTGTGCTGCGACCCAGCTACTTCCATTGCTAAGTCAGCCTGCGGCCTACCTGCGAGTCAATGTGTGGCTGCGACTTGGCTGGGCTTCTTGTGGAGGGACTAGAGGCGCCTGATGATGTTCCACTGCTCCTGGGCTGCTGGTCCTGTCCCTGTTTGCTGGAGCAGGTTCTCTGTGAGGCGTCCGCGGCCTTACCATCTGGCCTTGTGGAGCGGGCTCCGCCTCCATTTTGTCGTGGACTGCGGGACATTGCAGGGAAGAAATCTGACAGTTTGTTCAGCTGCGCTGCAGGCGTTCTTTCTTATGAACTGTCATGGAGGAAGGTGCCCGGGTCTTGTGTGTGCCTGGAGCGGCGCTGTAACTGCCGCGGAGGCTCTGAAGTTGCAGGATTCCCCCAGTGGCGGTACGGCGCTCTTAAATTATGTGGCTTGGACAGAACGCCCCCCAATTTAATTTTTCTCAAGTAGAAATAATTTACAAATGGCATCCACTCAAATCATGTTGGAAAAAAAAGAGCTTCCATTTAATGGACAATGATCTGCAAGTATAAAAAGAAGTAAAAATTAAGCAGCAGATATGGTTAAAGAAACATAGGTGAAGGAGCAGCTTGGTCTAGTTGGTTCCTGTTTCAGAGTTGTTTCTGCCCACACAGCTGCATCATTCATTCAGTTTATTATGCTCAGTTATCAAAGGACAAAGAAGTGATAGGTAGTAATTGCTTACTGTGTCCAATTCAGAAAAGGAAGGGGCATGTAAATGACATTTACCGGTCCCTCCCTCCTTTTTCCATCCTGACAGACCCCCTCAGCAGCCGGCAGTAGAGGAGGGAAGCCGGCTCGGGCGGAGGAGGAGGACAAGGGTGACAGTTGCGGTCAAGTGGTACGCTGGGAGGGACAACTGCAAGCACCAATCTCACTGTATGCCTTTTCAGCTGACAGGTGCAGGAGGGAGAGGAGGGGGAAAGCAGCTGTCTTCTGTTTCACTGAAAGCTATACAGGGAGATTGGTGCTTGCAACTGTTCCCCCGCCACACCGATCTACCAGTGACGATAATCCATAGGTGCATTGAAAGTCACAGTGGGGGATCCAGAGACCCCCCCGGGGGTCCGTGTACAGTGAACACCATGCAAACATGGATGATACACCACTGGCCTCCGCTACATACAATATACAGTTCTGTGTTCCAGCAGTGGAACTTCCTATCCCACACCTGGAAACAAAATTGGTGCTGAGTTGTGTTAAGCCATACACAGGAAGCTTTGTAGTCTATGAATGAATGCATAGCTTTCTCTGATTGGCTGAGGCGGAAGTGTGGACGGATGACACCACAAACTCTGGCTCAGCCAATCAGGGGAAACTTTGTATTCATTCACAGAATAGAAAGCTCCCTGTGGAGGGTTGAGCACAGTTCAGCCTGACTTGACATTTGTTCCGGGTGTGGGAAGGGAGGTTTCCATACCACTGCCAGAACATATAGCCGTATACTGTATTTATCTGAGGCTACATACAATTTATACAGCGCTTCCAGACCCTGCATCTCATAGTGAAGGTAATAGTACCTTTGGACCAGCTTGGTCAAAATTAACTATTTAAACTTCTCTAAAAGCTGGAGATCAGCTTTACAAAACTGATGGGAGTCTGTTTAGTGTTGAGTGGTGTCCTTCATCTTCTTTCTTTTTCAGGTAATAGAAAGGCTGGCTAGTGCTGTAAAGTACAGACAATGATTAGTTGTGAGAAGTTGTCTTAAAGGAGAACTTCAAAACCTCATCAGACAAATTATTTAAATTTGATATACTGGACTGTGAGTTACACTAGTGGCGGCAATGAAACATACAAATCATTTTCCAGCATTATGTGGAGGGAGCCCTTAAAGTGTATTTCCACTTTTGCAGGCAAATTTGGATAACACCTACTTTATATTTGTTTCATGTCCCCATTACTATAGCATAACTTGACTTAACTAAAAATAAGTAAAAATTACAGCTTGCAAGCTTAAGAATATCTATTCTGGAACTTCCTGCAAGGAAAAATCCTGCTTAGTTCTCTTTATGAGGGGACCCTGGTAGCTGTGTTTGCTATAATTAGCCCTGCCTGTACTGTACAGGCAGATCTTCATTATCAGTTATAACCAGTTTTGAACACAGTCTGTCCTAACAAAGCATTAAAGCTGGCCATACATTGATCAGAATTTGGCTGGTTCAGCAGTGACCGGTTGAATTTCTATCTATATATGGGCAGGCTGATTGTACTCCAAGTCAATCCATTGATCGATTTGGGTTCAACTAGCCTGTTGACGATTACTGCTGACGGCTATAGCTAGGGCTGCAACGGATCAAAAAACTCACTATTCGGATCATTTCTTGGATCAGGAGTCACGGATCGGATCATTTCCGGATCAAAAAAAAAAAAAAAATCATTGAATTTACAAAAACCTGTGAAAATTGCACCACCATAAAGTCCCCACTGTAATATCCACAATCTCCCCCACTGTAATATCCACAATCTCCCCCACTGTAATAGCCCTAATCTCCGTCCCCACTATATCCAGTGGGCTAACTTTACTGTTTAGTTTTTTTAAATTCAGTGAAGTGTAGACCGCTACGCAAATATCGTGTGACTTAAAATATTGCAACGGTGGCCATTTTATTCTCCAGAGTCTTCGCTAAAAATATATTTGGGGGTTCTAAGTAATTTTCTAGAAAAAAAATACGGATTGTAACCACTTTTCGCCCGCCATATAGCAAAATGACAGCGGCAAAGTGGTTTCCATATCCTGGCCAGACGTCATATGACGCCTTCAGGATACTAAGCCACCACAACACACTGACACACCGCAACAAACTCTGATCTAGGTAAAGAGTCTCTGACGGAGATTCTTTACCACGTGATCAGCCGTGTCCAGTCATGGCTGATCACGATATAAACAGGAAAAGCCGGTAATTGGCTTTTCCTCACTCGTGTCTGACAGACGCGAGTAGAGAAGAGCCGGTCGGCTGCTCTCCTGACGGGGGGGGGTCTGTGCTGATTGTTTATCAGCGCAGCCACCCCTCGGATCCCGCTCAGGACCACCAGGATGGCCATCCACACTGAACCACCAGGTATGCCCCCCCTAGACCCCCAGGGAAATACAAATCTGTGCCCAGGCAGCTGCCAATCAGTGCCCACTCACAATGCCTTCCAGTGCCACCAGGGATGCCTATCAGTGCCTCATATCAGTGCCACGTATCAATGCCCATCGGTGCCCAGCAGTGCCACCTATCAGTGCCACCCATAAGTACCCATCTTTGCAGCCTTTCAGTGCCCACCAGTGCCACCTATGAGTTCCCATCAGTGCTGCCTATCAATGCCCATCGGTGCTGCATATCGGTGCCACCCATCAGTGCCCATCGTTGGTGCCACCTCATTGGTGCCGCCTTATCAGTGCCCATCAGTGAAAGAGAAAACTTTCTTATTTACAAAATTTTATAACAGAAACAAAAGCAAAACTTTATTTTTTTTTCAAAATTTTCGGTCTTTTTTTATTTGTTTAGCAAAAAATAACCGCAGAGGTGATCAAATACCACCAAAAGAAAGCTCTATTTGTGGGAACAAAATGATAAAAACTCTGTTTGGGTACAGTGTAGCATGACCGTGCAATTGTCATTTAAACAGCGACAGCGCAGAAAGCTGAAAATTGGCTTGGGCAGGAAGGGGGGTAAGTGCCTGGTATTGAAGTGGTTAACTTGTAAACACATGTCAGAAATAAGCTTGGTCCCTAAAGAGGAAGTAAAGTCTTCCTCTTTAATTGTACCTACAGGTAAGCCCATAATAAGGCTTACCTGTAGGTACTGTAAATATCTCCTAAACTTGCCTTGTTTAGGAGATATTTACTGTATATGCTGCCCCTGACATCGACACATGCACACTGAAGGAACAGCCTGCTTGTGCCGTTTCAGGGCTTGTGCCATGACCGGTGGCTCCCATGCGCATGCGCAGGAGTGACGTAATCGCGGCTTTGGCCAATCATAGCGCCGGGGCTTGCAAACCCAGAAGTAACTCTGGGAAATATGTTGGCCCTGTCAGTGCTGTGCCAGCACCGATCCAGGGCATCGTTCTAAGGTAAGTATTTCACAATGAGCTTGTATGCGATGCATTCTGACATTTTTCAAAAATACTTGCAGTCAGCCACAATACCTCCTAAGAAACATCTAAAAGGTAAATTTTTTTTTTTTTTTATTTAGGTATACTTTGTGAATGGCAACACATAACAAACATATAGTGGAGTTTTCTCCGAAGTGGAAATATAATGTTTGCTGGGAATGCATAAAGTAGTGGCTAGTTTGTGCTCTGTGCAGTAATGCAAAATGACTTTAGTTTCTGTTACCCATACAAATTGTTCATATAATTGTAATCCTTAGCGTATGCAAATCAAAATCTAGCTGCATATTTATATTTAAAATGTGTGTTTCTTTGAGTTCTGCTTTACAAAATGCATAAAGTTTTTCTAATAGATGCGTCCATACAAACTGTAATTTGAAGAATTTAAAGTTATGCGAATATCATTCTGAAAATTTTCGTTGTTTGTCATTTTTTTAAAGCGTATCTCCTAGTAGAGAGCGTAAGAGACCAAGATGGGATGATGAACTCAAGGACAGCACTTCTGAAAGCCCCTCCTCTGGGAAGGAAAAAAGTTATTTCTCAATAAAAGATAAAGATTTTCTGGATGAAGGCATGTTGGAAAGAACTGAGGAGGATGATGAAGATCTGTTGAAGCCTGTATGGGTTCGCTGTACTCATTCAGAAAGTTACTATTCCAGTGACCCAATGGATCAAGTAGTGAGTTTTAGAACCTGAGTTTTTTCCTTATGCCGTAAAGGCTCAATTTACAAAGCTTTAATGAAGAGTTAAATGTAATATTTCAAAAATTGCTAGCAGGTAGGATTTATGGCAGACAAGACATTGAATGCGATACTCTTTCCCTTAGTGCTATTTTCTTTAAGTGTATATGGACTGCTGCACATGCACAGTGCAGTGTACATTCCTGGAAGGTGTAAGATACTGGGGCTAGGAGATGAGTGTCAAGAAGATGTCATTTGCATGCATGGAGTTATGTTATCAGTGGCTGAAAGAAGACTAAGAGTAGATAGCAGCAGCTAAGCCAAAAATTTGGGCCTGATTCGTCCCTGAAACGGAGAACGGGGACGCACTGGACCCCTGCTGTGAGCCGCATTCGAATTCAGTGTGAACCCAGCCTGAGGATCACCATACACTTTACAATGTGATCATACAATCAACTTTACATTTATCAAAATTTTGTAATATGAGGACCTATGTCCAATCCATTTGTATCCAACTTGGCAGGTCCCTACACTACAAAGTTGTTGCTAGATCTAAAGGAGATTGTGTAACGTGTGTGGTAAGTTTTAAGAGGTATTGTAGGTCTTCTATAATATGTAAGTATGCTATACATGCACATTTTGACAACTGCACCAAGTATTCAGCTCCCCTATAACATTTCTGCTTTGAGTTGGATATATTGACAGTGCGCTTTTTATTAATGTTGCAGATCAGGGGTCTCCAAACTTTCTAAGCAAAGAGTCAGTTTACCGTCCTTCAGGCTTTAAGGTGGGCTGGACTGTAGCCAGTGGAAGTAGAAAATATCCCGGCATCACTGCCTTGTCATTGGTTTTATTGGGAGGAATATTGCCCCATTCATGGTGTCAGTTGGTGGAATAGTGCCCCAAGGGCCAGATAAAGGCAAGAGTGGTTTCTTTGTTATCATACATTATGTAGTAGCTCTATAAAGGTAGTCCGTTCACAAAATTCAGTAACGCTTATCTTGCAAAATTAGAGCTGCTTTTTAATTAGTGGTATAATAACATGTTAGACATTATTTTACCTATTCATTCAATAATTTAATACCTGGAATTTTGACTTTTTATTACTTTTTTTTTTTTTTTAAATGTTTATTGAAATTTTCACATTACATGCATAGGAGCAAGTATATAACTCAGAGTTCAGCAGCTCTGGTTCACAATTATGAACATAAAAGAGAAGACCAAAAGTTGGACACTAAGAAGGGAATGGGAGGGATGGGAGAAAGGGAAGGGGACAGCGTAGGTATATTTACCCAAAAACAACAATGTGGCATAGTATTTCAAGGTGAAACAACAAAGTAGATATTAATACTTTCAGGAGTGGAAGCAACGTTGGGAACATCTGGGTGGTGATCTCAGGGAATGGTATGACAACAATAATAGCAACAGGGAAACCTGTTTGGAATATAAGATCTTGAATCATCAAAGCACTTCAAAGGCGTATCATTTCTAGGGTGGTAGAAAGATGGAGGGATCCGATAAATGGTTTAAATGGTTGCATAATATCCAGCAGCTCCTTTTGTGTGAACTTGACCTCCATATAGTGACGCCATCTTGCAAAGAAGCGTGTAGTAGAACGTAAGTTTAGTATAATACTGTCTAGTCTCTCTAGGTTGAAAAGCGATAACATTGAGCGTTCCACAGCTGGGGAGGCTAGGTGATGTTGGTTTAATCCAATGGGATATGATCGTTCTACGAGCAACTAGGAGAGTTATATGAATCCATTGTGTAAGGTTGAGTGAGCCTGCTGATGATGGATGTGGAAGGTAGTGGTTCGCATCCAAATATACACAATAACGTATTGTTGGGTAGCTGGATCTTGTTGATTCTGAAAATGTATGCTAGTACCGAGTTCCAATATCTAATAGTAGTTGGGCATTCCCAGAGGCGGTGGAGTAGAGTAGGACGTGGTACTAAACACCAGGAGCATTGTGCTTGAGTAAAGTCTGCCTTATTGGTGTGGAATGGGTAATGTGCCCTGTGTATAATTTTAAATTGTGTTTCACACCACGTCTCCGAGATCGTGAGTTTGTGAATGCGTCAGTATCCCTCTAGGATCCTTTCTGGAAGTGTGTTGCCATTAAAGATGGTAGACCATTTCTGGAATGAAGCAAGGTGATATTTATCCGATTGGTGCGTAATGAGGTATGAGTATAAACTGGAGATGGAGTAATCGTCTCTCTGGAGCACTAGATCAATGAATGATTGTTAAGAGGATCAGTTTGAGGTCCACAGCAAGACCGTAGATAGGCTAGAATTTTCTGATAATAGATGTGCAATGTCAGCAATGCAAATTCATGTGAGAGGGTTTAAAAAGATTTGAATTCACCAGGTTTGCCTTGATACAGGGTAGTTATGTGGGTGAGTCCATGGTTGTACCATAGGGTAAAGGCTTTATGCATAATTGATGGGAGGAACATAGGATAGCCCTGAATGGTTAAATGGCAGGATTTACTCAAGGGTTACCCAAGCAGTCTTCGCACTTCTCTCCACGCAATAACTGTGTCTTTGATAAGAACACTTGTTTTAAGGTGGGGTGGTAGAGCTTGAATATTCAAGTGTAAGACGGCTGACAAAGTGTGCGGAGAGGCCAAAGTGCTCTCAAGTATATTATTAGATTAATTTGATTTACCAGACAACCAACCAAAGCCTTATCTAAGTAGGCAAGAGAGGTTTTAAAAATGTACATTAGGCAAGCCTGCACCACCCTCGGACCTAGGGAGACATAGTTTTTGTGTGCCTTGTGTAATTTCTGTACATCAGAGTGCTTTATTAAAAGGGGTATGGTTTGCATTGGATAAAGTAGACGTGCAAACGAAACCATTTTTAAAGAGGTGACATCTCCCAAAGAACGAGAGGGTGAGGGTTGCCCAAGCTTCCAACGCCTTTACAATTTTGGTTATCAGAGATGGGTAGTTAAGACCGTATAGAGAGGAAGGTTGTCGGCCTATATGGATACCCAAGTATGTGATGTGGTCGGCTGCTAAGGTAAAAGGGGAAGATGACCTCCATTTAGCTGATACCCGGGGGTGTAATGGTAAAACTTCGCTTTTGTCAAAATTAATTTTAAAGTCTGAGCTTACTCGAAAGGCCTCAAAGAGTTCTCTGAGTTTGTCAAAGTCTGCAAGAGGGTCGATGGAGAATAGTAATATGTCATCCGCGAATAGGGTGGAGCGGGATATTGGGTTGCCTACAGTGATACTACTGATTCCGTTAGATGAGTTAAGTATTCTGTATAGAGGCTCAATAGCTATATTGAAGGGGAGAGGGAGCATCCCTGTCTCCTTTCATTTTGTCAAAGGGATTGTGTCCATGACTAAATCAGGAGTGACGAGGCGAACTGTCGGGGATGCATACATTTGTTCTAGAAAGTGCACAATCGGGCCAGAGAAACTGAATGCTTCCATCACTTTGAATAGCCACAATGAATTGATATTGTCGAAAGCTTTTTCGGCATCGAGTGAAATGATGGCTACATCTAGGTCTGGGTGTGATTTAGCATACTACAGCACCATCAGAAACTTACGGATGTTCAAGATGGCAGAACACCCTGGAACAAAACCATATTGGGCTCGGTGGAGTAAAGAGGGGAGTAATGGAGTGAGATGTGATGCTATTATTTTAGATAACATTTTACCGTCTACATTGATCAGGGAGATTGGAAGATATGAGCCCGAGTGTAGAGGGTCTTTTCCTTTTTTGGAGATTAGTCTAATGTGTACCTGCTTTCCTGTGGGGAGATGGGGCCACCATCCCACATAGCGGGGAAGACATGTTTCAGAGTGTCAGGAATAAAGTCTTTTGTCAATTTGTAGAATTCCTCTGTGTAGCCATCTGGGCCCATGGCCTTGGCGGATACTAGAGATTTAATAGTCAGTTGGATGTCCTCCAAGGAGATGGGAGCATTAAGAGTTTCTAAGTGAGTGGAGTTGAGCTTAGGTAGCTGGGTGTTAGCTAGGAAGGCCTCTGCTGACGTCTGGTCAGTCAAATCCTTAGAGTACAGGGTCGTATAGAAGTCAGCAAGAAGTTTACTAATTTCCGCAGGTGAGGTAACAGTGGAGCCCACAGTGTTTTTTAAGGCAGAAATGTGGGTAGGTCGCCTGGGGTCTGAGCATAGTTTGGCTAATAGTTTGCCAAATTGCCAAACCTGTGAAAACGTTAGGCAGAGTAAGATGTTTTAGCTGCTTCTTGCTGTTCTGCCCACATGTCAAAACTGCGTTTAGACTGTTGCCAAGTTTGTATTTTATCGGTTTAATGTAAGACGTTTGTGCTCTAAGCATAAAGCATCACTAGCCTGCATGTATTGTTACCGAGAGTGTTTCTTAAATTGGGTAGTGTAAGAAATAATTTTTCCCCTCAAAAATGCTTTACCTGCTTCCCAGAAGAGGTTTGGATCTGTAGTGTGTGCTCCGTTTCTAGAGGCATATTCTGCCCAGGCTTCATATAGCATATGACGTAAATCCTCATTATCTGCCAGATAAGAAGGAAAGTGCCATGTGGGCGAGGGAGATGAGGATTTGGCATTTGTTAAATGTACCGATATTGGACTGTGGTCTGAAATTCTCGCGTCACTGATTTCTGCGTCATGTAATGTCGATAGTAGCGCAGGGGAGGCAAAGAAATAATCGATATGTGAAAAAGAATTGTGAGGGGGCGAAAAGAAAGTAAAATACTGGTCCGTCGGGTGCGTTAGTCGCCATAAATCTACAAATCGTATGGAAGTGATGGATTGGGCTAAAAAAGTTTGGTCAGCAGTTGGGGATTTGGCTTTTCGCAGGGAACGAGTTTGAACACTGGTGCGGTCTTCTGATAAGGATATGACAGAGTTAAAATCTCTGTCTACTAAATGAGGAGCTTCGGGGGCATTCAATATCCAGGATACCATGTCTTGAAAAAACGAGTGTCAGGAGAGTTAGGAGCATATATGTTAGTGATAGCTATATCTTTAACACCTACCGTCATATGTAGTGTCATTTTGCGGCCAGTCGAGTCAGTCCGTACATCTTGAATAGCATGTCTCAGATTTCTGTGAAGCAATATAACCACTCCAGCTTTGCGACCTATTGCTGGGGAACCATAGACCTCACCTACCCATAGTTTACGAAGATGGGTTATATCACCTGTAGATAGGCGAGGCTGTTGAAGAAGTGCCACATCCGTCCGCAGACACTTCAAGTGTCTAAGGATTGACATGCGCTTGTTTGGGGAGCGAAGCCTTTTAACGTTCCAGGAGACAATTTTTAGGCGATTCCCATCTGTCTGAGGAGCCATGTTTGGAGTAAGGGAGAATATTTAGGTGGAGAATGAAGATTGAGCCTCCTATTGTATATTATGCCTTCTGTCTGAGATTCACCAAAACATTGTAAGTCACCTGGGGATGTAGTTATGGATCAGGTAAATATAGTCAACAAATAATCAGAACAGAAATTACAAAAAGAAAAAAACGTTGAAAACAAATAACAAATCAGCTGGAAAAGCCACCCATCATATAATGCTAACTTCACTTTTTTCTACATGAGGACCAACGTACAATTGGATCTCGTGGCAAGTGCTTGCTCCTCCCCTAGAGGTGAAGAGGGAGCTTTGGGGGGAGTGAAGGGGGAGGTGAAGGTAGGGGGTAGCGGGGGAGGGTAGAAGGAGGGAGGAGGGGAAGGGGGGGTCCACTTAAAGCTGGGTCAAGAGACAGGCTCAGAGGAGCCAGAGTGCGATCCGGGGTTCAACCTATTGAGGGAGCTTAAAAGTTTGCTATACAAATATTCAACTTGGAAATAATAGTGATAGATCAACTGTGCAACAGTGTATCCCCTAAAGTGTAGTAGGGAGTTCAGGGGGAAAAAAAAGACAAAGGGGCAGAGTTACCCGTCTCCTGCATATCTCCAGTTATGTAGAAGTTACAGTAGCCATTCAGCGAATTTTGGGGAGCAAAGCGACTATGTTTATAAGGAGGCTTATTTGGACTGTGATGGTGTCTAGGTAAGGCGGGGGAAGCAGTGGCGGATTTTGAAGAAGCGCCATCAGTCGAATTGATGTGTTCCATTTCCATTTCCTTTCCCTTTCCAGAAGAACTGTTTATATAGTTCTCCGCGTCGTCCGGAGAGGTGAAAGTAAGATGTTCTCCAGTGTGGGATTGGATATGTAGGACTGCCGGGTAGGCAAGGGTGAATTTGACTTGATTGCTGTATAGCGTCGAGCAGATCGCTGAGAAAACCTTACGTCGTGTCATCACTTCTACTGAGTGCTCTGCAAAGAGCAGTAGTTTTGCGCCATCAACGGTTAGAGAATGTGAGCAGCAAAATTTCTGCATAATGGCATTTTTATCAGCATAGTTGAGGTATCTGACAATGGCCGGGCGGGGTTTTGGCTGGCCAATGCGATGGGCCCGTTCGATAGTGCAAGGAATGCGATGGCCTAATTGCTCAGGGATGCCCAGAGGTTCGTAAGCTGGGCATTGGAGACCGATTCTGGCAGACCTATAATGCACATATTTCTTCACGAGCGAATCTCGAGGTCATCTAATTTTTCCCAAATGTCTCTGCTAGAGGTTGATGTGTGAGCTAGCAAAGCTGAGTTAGCCGTGGCCTCATCCTCTAATGCATAAATCCGCTCCTCTGTGTCAGAGATCCTCTGAGCCTGTGTCCAGAGCTCAATATGAAGCTGCTCCAGTCCCCTCTGCACCGCAGCATCTACTGTGGCTGCTAGTGTAGGCGCAAGGAGGGAGACAACAGCCTGTGTTGTACCTGCGGGGGAGGTGGGGTCAGTTTCTGCTGTGACAGGCACTGCTGGAGACTGCAGCGTCTCTGACATGAGAGGAGTGGCCGCCATTTTGGCTGTGTATGCGGCCGTGTCTCCCGCCGGCTGCAGTGTGGAGGAGACTGAGCGGGTATGTGTTTGCTTCACAAAGCGATCCATAGGGGCCCCATGATTTAATGGGTGGGGGGAAGTCACCCTGAAGCTAGGCAGGCTTTTTTTTGCTGAATATCTGGGGCGTTCAGTGGGAGCTGGCTCTGCCCACCTCCTTCTCATGCAGCGCCAAATCTGAAAGTATTACTTTTTATCCGGGTAGAGAATGTATACCTCCTTCAGGGTGGTGTTGTGACAGACTTCAGACTAGAGGTCGACCGATATATCGGCTGATATTTGGTGTTTTTTGGTTAATCGGCATCGGCCGATTGTGCTGATAAACAAGGCCGATATCAGCGGACTTGCAAATGACTTCTGTAATAGAAGTCAATACAAGTTGCCTGAAAACTTCTGTGAAGAGACTTCTCCCCTCCACTGGGCAGCCTGCCAAATCTGATAAAAAGAACCTGAAAGATACAATGTTTACACTTATGAATGAACTGAGCTCTGTGTAGAAGCTCTCAGTTTAACCATTTAAAGACTAAATCTTTTCTGACATTTGTTGCTTACAAGTAAAAATCCTGTATTTTCTGCTAGAAAATCACTTAGAACCCCCAAACATTATATATATATATATATATATATATATATATATATATATATATATATATATATATATATATTTTTTTTTAGCAGAGACCCTAGGGAATAAAATAGCGGTTGTTGCAATATTTTATGTCACACGGTATTTGCGCAGCGGTCTTTCAAACGCAATATTTTTTTGAAAAAATACACTAATAAATTTAAAAAAAAGCAGTAAAGTTAGCCCATTTTTTTTCATCTAAAAGTTTTGATTACCTGTTTTTGTGTATTTAATATTTAAGATATAGTTTTTTTTATTTTTTTTTAATCTAAATTCTACATACAAGTGAACTGATTGGAGGTTTGTTTTGTTTAATAAATGTTTAAATGTAAAAAAAATTCTGTATCATTTAAGGCTGCTTTCACACTGGAGCAGGCATGCGTTGACGGTAAAACGCTGCTAGTTTTAGCGGCGCTTTACCGTCATTTTAGCGGCGCTATTCGGCTGCTAGCAGGGCGCTTATAACCCAGCTAGCAGCCGAGGAAGGGGTTAAATGCGCCGCTGCCGAAACGCTTTGCAGGCGCTTTGGCAGCGGTACGCATTCATTTCAATGGGCAGGAGTGGTGGAGGAGCGGTATACACCGCTCCAAAGATGCCGCTTGCAGGACTTTTTTTTTTACATCCTGCCAGCGCATCACCTCAGTGTGAAAGCACTCGGGCTTTCACACTGAGACTGCAGGGGAGCCGTTTTACAGGCACTTTACAGGCGCTATTTTTAGCCCAAAAGCGCCTGAAAAACGCCCCAGTGTGAAAGGGGTCTAACTGTTAGATTTTATTGAAAAATCGGCCTAATATATCGTCCCAAAAAAATCAGCATCACATATCGGCCACCGCGATTTCTAAATATCGGCATCGGCCAGAGAAAAACCCATATCGGTCGACCTCTACTTCAGACTGTGCGACCAATTCTTAATGCATTATAATAAAGTTAGATTAATAGAACTGGAGCCTTTTTTGTTATTACATTGTTGTCAAGCTATTGCATTGGAGGGGGGGCGTTAAAAATGTGCGGTTGAGTCACACTTTTAGCACCCCCCTCTTAAGTTGGCAGTGGATGGGGGTGTTCCACATGTCATGTGTGACCCGTTCAAGTGAATAGGGAAGTGCCGCAACCACATCACAGTTGTGCGTCTAAAATGGAGTTTAAACAGGTGGTGAAGGAGGTGTCAGGTTGCCTCCTCACTGCCTGTCAAATGGCTCTAAACCTAGACTTAGATATTACCAACAGTTTTCACCTGACATATCAAATTAAATGTTTCTGGACACTAATCTATGGGGGTGTCTAGAAACAGTGTCCAAGTCATCGGTTTATTATCCAAAAAGATTGAGGGGTCAGGAGAATTGCTTGCCCTCCCTACCTGGTCGTGCCCTTTCTAAAGTGCGAATGCGCTGATGACATCGGCGCACGTGTATATAGCAAATATCGACTAAACTGTGCAGGTTTAGGAGATACTTCCAACACTTATAGGTAAGCCTTATTATAGGTTTACTTGTAGGTAAAATTGGTTGTACAGAGTTTACAACCACTTTAAATGAGCAAGTGTAACAGAATATCAACACATTACAGTTCCCATATACACAGCGGCAGAGAACTGCTCAGTGGACTGAGTACAACACCCCAGCAGGAACAGTGGGAGACTAATCCAAGATCTCATTATGCTGGGAGTGAACAGATAAATTGCTCCCAATGACGATGGAAATACACACTGTGGAACTTGAATAAATAGCTGGGAAATAAAAGATTGAAATACGACTTGTGCCTTTTAAACCAAGGTCATTTGTAAAAAGACATGTTCCGTTCATAATTATATCTTAAATTGTAATATTTGGTTTAATAGGAGAAATAAGTGCCAGATGTAGCTATATCACACCTAATTGAGCTAATTCATCCAACAAATCATTGTCTCATACTGGGGAGGTTTTAATCAACCACCAGTGTCGTTGGCACGTACTGTATGTACATATTGCAAATGTATATATACTTTGTATGTGTATTTATGTATGCGTGTGTGTATGTGTATATATATAATATTCTCAGGGGGGTGATCACCTGCCTTGGGAAAAAGGCAGTACAAACGGCAGGTTTTCTTAAAATCCTACTTGTAGCCAGTTTTATTGTTAAAGGTTGCATACAAATAAAATAAAAAACAGAAAATAAATCCTTGTCATTCAGACACTAACTAAACATATGTAGGTTCCTAACTCACAGGTAATGGGCTCCCAGTCACCCACAAAAAAAATAAGATAATGCAAACTTTTTCTCTCAAAAAAGCAAACTTTATATAAACAGCTCTCTCAGGTTTGTTGCTTCCTGAGTCCCAGGCAAAGAGCAACACTTTCCTCCAGTCCTGCTTTATTTATACCACCTGTTGGACACAAGTGGACTGCAAAATCTGGTCCAGAACCAACCCTGCTAAGGTGGCTGGTAAAACCCGGACCGGATTCCACCTTAGATCTCAGCAAATGAACGTATGCGAGGTGAAATATAATGTCCATCAATCACCTCGCCTTTCATATTGTCACATATATCCCCCCCCTCCAGATCAAGCCCCTGCGCCTGAGCAACTGTCCCAACCAGACAAAGGACACAGGAAAGGACATCTGCATTATTCTGAAGTTTCCCAGCTCTATGCTCCACTGTAAACTTAATTGCTTGAAGAGCAAGGAACCACCTTGTCACACGACTGTTTTTCTCCTTGTTATCACACATCCATTTGAGAGGGGGATGATCAATGACTAGTTTGAATGGTCTACCCAACAGATAATACTTCAGGCCATCCAAGACCCATTTGATAGGTAAACATTCCTTCTCAACAATGACATCATTTTTCTCATGTCCGTTAAGTTTCCTGCTCAAGTAGACCACTGGGTGCGCCTCTCCATCTCTGATTTGGGATAGTACAGCACCCAGTCCCACATCAAAGGCGTCTGTCTGTACCACAAACTCCATTGTGAAATCTGGAGTCACGAGCACAGGTTGTGCACAAAGAGCCTGCTTCAACATTTGAAATGCCTTCTCTGCCTCCAGATTCCACTTAATCATGACTGACTCTCTACCCTTCATCAGATCTGTCAGTGGGGCAGCAATGGTGATGAAATTGGGTATAAAATGCCTGTAGTACCCTGTGATCCCCAGAAAGGTAAGAACTTGTTTTTTATTTATAGGTTGGGGCCACTTTTGAACCGCCTCTGTCTTATTGATCTGAGGCTTGATCAGCCCTTGACCAATAATGTATCCAGGATATTTGCCTCCTCCAAGCCTATGGCACATTTTTTGGGGTTGACCGTGAGTCCTGCTTTCTTAAGGGAATCTTCTACTGCTTGCACCCAGGGCAAATGAGATTCCCAATTTGGGCTCTGAATAATGACAACGTCCAAATAGGCAGCTGCGTATTGGCGATGTGGTTTCAATGTCTTGTCCGTCATTCTCTCGAATGAGGCAAACCAAAAGGCATCCGGCACTAACTAAGCATATGCAGGTTCCTAATGCACAGGTGATAGTCTTCTCCCAGTAACCCACAAAAAAATAACATAATGCAAACCTTTTCTCTCACAAAAGCAAACTTAATATAAACAGCTTTCTCAGGTTTGTGGCTTCCTGAGTCACAGACGAAGAGCAAGTCTTTGCTCCAGTCCTGCTTTATTTATACCACCTGTTGTCGACACAAGTGAACCGCAAAATGGTGGCTGGTAAAACCTGGACCGTGTTCCACCTTAGATGTCAGCAAATGAAGGTATGCAAGGTGAAATATAATATCCAGAAATTACCTTGCCTTTCATAATGTCTATATATATATATATATATATATATATATATATATATATATATATATATATATATATATATATAAAAATAATGTGTGTTTTAGGAGTGTGTCTATGGGAATGTTTGACCATTCTTCCAGAAGCGCATTGGTGAGGCCAGGCACTGATGTTTTACAAGAAGGCCTGGCTCGCAGTCTCCACTCTAATTCATCCCAAAGGTGTTCTATCGGGTTAAGGTGCAGGCCAGTCAAGTTCCTCCACCCCAAACTCCCATAGACACACTCCTAAACCTTGTGGACAGTCTTCCCAAAAGAGTTGAAGCTGTTAGAGCTGCAAAGGGTGGGCCAACTCAATATTGAACCCTATGGACTAAGACAGGGATGCCATTACAGTTCATGTGCGTGTAAAGGCAGGCGTCCCATGCTTTTGACAATATAATGTGTGTGTGTGTATATGTATGTTTGTATGTATGTATGTGTATATATATATATATATATATATATATATACACACAGTACAAGTGAGTACACCCCTCACATTTTTGTAAATATTTTAGTATATCTTTTCATGTGACAACACTAAAGAAATGACACTTTGCTACAATGTAAAGTAGTGAGTGTACTGCTTGTATAACGTTGTAAATTTGCTGTCCCCTCAAAATAACTCAACACACAGCCATTAATGTCTAAGCCGCTGGCAACAAAAGTAAGTAAACCCCTAAGTGAAAATGTCCAAATTGGGCCCAAAGTGTCAATATTTTGTCTGGCCACCATTTTTTTCCAGTACTGCCTTAACCCTCTTGGGCACGGAGTTTACCAGAGCTTCACAGGTTGCTACTGGAGTCCTCTTCCGCTCCTCCATGACGACAACACAGAGCTGGTGGATATTAGAGACTTTGCTTTCCTACACCTTCTGTTTGAAGATGCCCCACAGAGACATGCTTGGCCAGTCCATCACATTTACCCTCAGCTTCTTTAGCAAGGCAGTGGTTGCCTTGGAGTTATGTTTGGGGTGGTTATCATGTTGGAATATTGCCCTGCAGCCCAGTCTCCGAAGGGAGGGGCTCATGCTCTGCTTCAGTATGTCACAGTACATGTTGGCATTCCTGGTTCCCCTCAATGAACTGTAGCTCCCCAGTGCCGGCAGCACTCATGCATCCCCAGACCATGACACTCCCACCACCATGCTTGACTGTAGGCAAGACATACATGTCTTTGTACTCCTCAACTGGGTGCCAACAAACACACTTGACACCCTCTGAACCGAATAAGTTTATCTTGGTCTCATCAGACCACAGGACATTGATTCAACATTCCATATCCTTAGTCTGCTTGTCTTCAGCAAGCTGTTTGCGGGCTTTCTTGTGCATCATCTTTAGAAGAGGCTTCCTTCTGGGACAACAGCCATGCAGATCAATTTGATGCAGTGTGCGGCTTATGGTCTGAGCACTGACAGTTTGAGCTCCCACCCCTTCAACCTCTGCAGCAATGCTGGCAGCACTCATACATCTATTTCCTAAAGACAACCTCTGGATATGATGCTGAGCATGTGTACTCGACTTCTTTGGTCAACCATGGCAAGGTCTGTTCTGAGTGGAACCTGTCCTGTTAAACCTCTCTATGGTCTTGGCCACCGTGCTGCAGCCCAGTTTCAGGGTCTTGTCAATCTTCTTATAGCCTAGGCCATCTTTATGTAGAGCAAAAATTATTTTTTTCAGATCCTCAGAGAGTTCTTTGCCATGAGGTGCCATGTTGAACTTCCAGTGACCAGTATTGCTAAAAATCCACTAAAATCATGATTAGCAGATAAATACACAGCAAATTTGACAAAATTCCTACTAAATATAAAAGATTAACCTGTATTGAGTTAATAAATAACAAATATTTGTAACTTTTAAATTGCGCCTTTTTGCGAAATGGTGAAAATGGAACAGACGCAAAAATGTAAATATCCACATTTCTCTAAAAATCAAAAGGTTTTCGTTTTTCTCTTACAGCTTTCAGAATTTGTGAAAGACCCGCTAAACCATGTGTTTTCTGAAGCATATGACCTCTAGAATAAAAAGAAGGTGCTGCTGATTTTTTTAGACCCCGCGGTATTTGCGCAAATGTTTATCACACCACAATATATTCGCAAAAAATACATTAAAACCATTATTTCGCAAAAAAATCTGAAGGTTTTAATTTTTCCCTTGCAGCTTTCAGAACTTTGTGAAAGACCCCCAAAACCATATGTTTTCTGAACGCATATGACCTCTAGAATAAAAAAAAGGTGCTACTGATTTTTTAGACCCTGTGGTATTTGCGCGAAAGTTTATCAAAACAATATTGTTGCTAAAATTACACTAAAACCATTATTAGCCGATAAAAACACACAATTTTACAAAATTCCTGCTAAATATAAAAGCTTATCCTGTGTTGAGTTAATAAATAACAAATATTTGTAAATTTAAAATTTTTAAACCACATCATAACTTACATAATTTCTGCTAAATTCCTGCTAAGGCCTCACTCAACGGGGTGTGCTACATCGTACGCCCATGGAGGGCTGTTTACCCGAACGTGCATGGGAACACATGTGCATTCCTGTGCAGCCGCTGTGCCCCAATTGACATCAATAGGAATGCCTGCATGGGATGCACGGAGCACCCTTGCATTCCTGTGCAACTAGTCATGGCCTTGCTGTAGTATGCTCTGTGTGAATAAGGCCTTTGGTCTTGTTTTGACTGGATGTTGGGGGGCAGCAAAAATGCGTGGCTAATCTGCATTTTTGCTGCCTGACAAACGTCCCCGCCCCTAAAGAGCTCCAATCTCCCCCCCAAAAAATAAAAGTCAGCAGCTATACAAATACTGTAGCTGTTGACGTTTAATTAAGAACACTTACCTGTCCAGGGATCCAGTGATGTCACCACTGCTTTAAGCTGTAATAGGCAGTAGACAGTAGACTGAGTGCTGATGCTGCAATGCTTTGCGCCTGCGGTAAACTTGACCCAGCTTGTAGTGATATCTTCTGCCGAACACTACACATTCATGTCAAGGAGATGCGCCGCAAACTCCCCGCAACCTTGTTCAATGCATGCGGTTGCGGTGCATTTGTTGGTAAAATGGGGCTAAGGTTGGCGGTGAGGAGGCGTCGAGTTGCTTCCTCACTGCCTGTCAGTAGCCTCTGAAGCTCGATCCAAATGTGGATTGGGCTTCAGAGACAAGGGAGATTTAGACACATGTCTAAATCTACCCTTAGGCTACTTTCACACTGAAATGATTTACAGGCGTTTTTGCCCTAAAAATAGCGCCTGAAAAGTGCCTGTAAACTGCCTCTTCTGCAGCCCCAGTGTGAAAGCTTAACAGGCAAAATCGTGCAAGCTGCATCTTTGGGGCAGTGTGGGAGCAGTGTATACACCGCTCCTAAACCGCCCCTGTCATTGAAATCAATAGGCACCGCTGCCGAAGCGCCTGCAAAGTGCTTCAGCAGCTGTGCTTTTAACCCTTTCCTCGGCTGTTAGTGGGGGTTAAAAGCACCCCACTGTGTTGCTATGGCCATTTGTATAGTGACTTTATTGCAATAATATGGAGTTAGATATATTATTTAAGAGCATATGTTTACAGAGGCTCTTCCCCTTCATTGATATGCAAATAAACCAGTTGGATGGGATTTGGAGCTAAGCAGAGGAAGTTGGTGTATGCAGGAAGTTGGTAGGAGGGGCTCTGGGAACTTTTGAAAGAAACGTGTTGGGAAGAGATGTGTTTGCAAGACGAACTTTAGAGACATTTTGAGTTGGACTGAGCAAGGAACCAAGAAGGACATTACATCTTAAAACCTAAGTTGAGTAGGAGGCCGAAAAGCGCCGATATAACAGCGGTAAAGCACCGCTAAAACTAGTGGCGCTTTACTGCAATTGTTTTTACAACTTTTTATTTTGAATACTTTTTTTGGGGTGGGGGGGTGCTTTGTAGAGACACCAGGGGTCTAAACAGACCTCTGTCTCTTTTTTGAAACAGAGAAAGGGACTTTCTCTGCAACCTGAACTGCGCTGTGTATGAATCAATAAGGAGTCTGTGTAGACTTCTATTGATTCATAAAATGAAACATTGTTTCATTCACCAACTGACAATAGTAAACACAGTTTACTATATTATATGTCAATGATTAAAGAATGCAGGAGCGATCTGTAATGATCACTGGGCTGCATTCATTCAGGAAAGGAAGGGGGTGGTAAAACACATGTTTACCAGCTCCTCCCCCCTCTCCTTCCCTCTCCTTGCCGA
Source organism: Aquarana catesbeiana (assembly GCF_042186555.1). Taxonomy (NCBI): domain Eukaryota; kingdom Metazoa; phylum Chordata; class Amphibia; order Anura; family Ranidae; genus Aquarana; species Aquarana catesbeiana. The sequence goes on along the minus strand of NC_133328.1, from coordinate 357,303,844 downwards.
CCGCAATCTGTCAGCAGCCAGCGGGAGGGAAGGAGGGGAGAGCCGGCTAGCAGCATGGGGAGGTGCCCAGACATCGTGTAGGTGGAGGGGGGGTCAAAGCATCGCTGGGGGTAGTTTAAAGTGGTGTTCCGGCCAAAATTATACTTTTTAAATAAAAATACCCTTATAATACACAAGCTTAATGTATTCTAGTAACGTTAGTCTGTAAACTAAGGTCTGTTTTGTTGGTTTATAGCAGTAGTTTGTTATTCCATAAACTTACAGCAAGCCGTGGCCATCTTAAGTGTGGGCATCTGAAGCCAGACTGTATTTCTTCCTGGATCTCATCCTTGCAGATCTCGCACATGCTCAGTGCAGCACAAGCAGTGTAATAGGTTTCAGGTCAGGTTTCCATAGCAATGGCAGTTTCAGAGGAAGTTGCCGCCCCTTCCCAGAAGGCATTGCAAACAGGAAATGATGCAATGGGCCACGGCCAGGGAGGAGAAAGTGAAAAATGAATACAGCAGATATACAGTAGGTGCTGAGAAAAAAAATGTAAAAATATCCAATTTGTTTACAGTGTACAGTTTATTGAGGGATGCTGAAGAGTTGTAAAATTGGGTGGAACTCCACTTTAAAAAAAAAAATCACTCTGTGCCTGTCCTGCAGGATGGAAAGCCGGCTAGCAGCTGCAGGCGGCACCTGGCAATTAGACAAGTAGGGGAGTACTGGGGGGTATTTTTTTGGCTGCCCTGCAACACAAACAGCGGGCAGGAGGGCAGAGATGCGAATCTGACAGCTGCAGGACAGCCACAGAGGGATCAGAGTTTGAGGGTTGGGTTAGAGCAGGAAGGGTAAGGCAGTGTAAGGGAGAGTTAGAGTGAGGGTGGGGGGCACATTAGATATCAACACAGGCGGGGGGGTCGGTGGCGGGTCACATTTTAGTTAAATTGCTCTGATCAGCGGCCTATTAGCCACTGATCAGAGCTATCGGTTTGTTCAGCAGCCTGAAGAAATTAGGTCCGTATGGCGTACGGACCTGGCAGCGAAAGGTTTAATGGCTGTGTGTTGAGTTATTTTGAGGGGACAGCACATTTACACTGTTATACAAGCTGTACACTCACTACTTTACATTGTAGCAAAGTGTCATTTCTTCAGTGTTGTCACATGAAAAGATATAATAAAATATTTACAGAAATGTGAGGGATGTACTCACTTTTGTGAGATACTGTGTGTATATATGTGTGTGTGTGTGTGTGTGTATGTGTATATATATATATATATATATATAACAGTTTTGTTATGATGAGGAAAAAGCTGGTTATCCTCAGGATCTATATATATTAAGTATAGCGAGAAAACATGGAGCAGTGCATTGTAATATTTGGACATACGTCTATGTATTAACTGTAGATATAGACATAGCGCTACATATACAGTTGAAATACTTTGAAGACTTTCTAAGAAATTTGTAATTTTCTTAACCAGATCTCCCTGCTACAGACTTTACTAGGACTTGACCATTTTCTTAGTCAGAGCTGGAACTGCAGTCAATGACAGATGCTGGGCATTTTAGGGATATCTTCTTGTTCAGAGGTTCTTCCAACATTGACTACTTTAGCATCTGTGAGACATAATTTAAATGAATGCAGAAATGCAGAGAGCTGCAAAGGAAGATAATTCAAGAACACAACTGTAGAATGTGCTCATTTGTTAAAAAAGGTTTAAAGTGGTTGTAAACCTTTGATTGCCACTTTTACCTATAGGTAAGCCAAGAATAAGGCTTACCTGTAGGTAGTGGAAATATCTCCTAAAAGTGCGCCATTTAGGAGATATTTACCATGTAGTGCGCCAATGATGTCATTGGCACATGCGACCTCCATGCCGTATGTTCACTCGCAAGTACCGTGACTTACTGCTCCCGTGCACATTTATTCACACACATGGTTTTGAATTCCTACTTAAGGTTAATATCCTCTTTTGCATTGACTGACCAATTGAATTGCACCGTTTATGGACCCATCATAGATCTGTTCAAGGATTATGGTAATTTTCTATTTAATATTTTATAACTCTTTATCTACATTTTTGGTTCCAATCAACAAGATCATCAGGGCGATGGTTTTGGCGCTGGACATTTAGTGTGTTCTTTAAAATAAACTCTTTTCTCAAAGATGACACCTACCTTTTATGATGCCCACACTGTGGCATACTTTGTATAATAAATATTCTTTATTCAGCAGGTAACTGTCCCTGCCATGAAAGTGGCTGTGTTTGCATCGCAGGCCAAATCTTCTCTTGGGATCAGTTGACCCAAAAGTGATTATTTGAGTCAGCCCCTTTCCTGCCATAGAAACCAGCACTTCTTTTTTTTTTTTTTTTTTTTTTTTTTTTTAGGAACCTGGAAATTTTGAGTCCCATCCACCCTTTTCTGTTTAAGCATCTTGTGTTGAATTCTCCATAATACGAAATAAAAAAAAAAAAAAAAAAGATGTGCAGACCAATGTACTCAAATGCTGTAATCTTGCCAGTTTTACTCTTTATCATTGAGTAAAAACGAAAATATCAGTTTTGGGTGGCTTGATCCTGGAAATGGGGAACTGTTACTGTTATACCTGCTGACCATGCAGTGCCTTGCAAAATTATTTATACCCTTTGAAAATTTCCACATATTGTCATGTTACAACCAAAAACTTAAGCTTTTATGTGATAGACCATCACAAAGTGGCACATAATTGTAAAGTGGAAGGAAAATGATAAATGGTTTTCAAATTTTTTTTACAAATAAATATGTGAAAAGTGTGGCGTGCATTTGTATTCAGCCCCCCTGAATCAATACTTTGTAGATCCACCTTTTTCTGCAATTACAGCTCCAAGTCTTTTTTGGGGATTTCTCTACCAGCTTTGCACATCTAGAGAATGGCATTTTTGCCCATTCTTCTTTGCAAAATAGCTTAGGCTCTGTCAGATTGGATGGCAAGCGTCTGTAAACAGCAATTTTTAAGTCTTGACACAGATTCGCAATTGGATTTAGGTTTGGACTTTGACTGGGCCATTCTAATACAGTACATGAATATGCTTTGATGGTAAACTATTCCATTGTAGCTCTGACTGTATGTTTAGGATTGTTGTCCTGCTAAAAGGTGAACCTCCACCTCAGTCTCAAGTCTTTTGCAGACTAACAGGTTTTCATCTAAGTTTGCCCTGTATTTGGCTCCATCCATATTCCCATCAACTCTGACCAGCTTCTTTGTCCCTGCTGAAGAAAAGCATCCCCACAACATGATGATACCACCACCATGTTTCACGGTGGGGAGGGTGTGTTCAGGGTGACTTGCAGTGTTAGTTTTCCGCCACACATTGCATTTTGCTTTTAGGCCAAAACGTTTTGCTCTTATCTGACCAGAGCACCTTCTTCCGCATGTTTGCTGTGTCTCCCACATGGCTTCTCCCACACTGCCAATGAGACATCTTAAGGCTTTCTTTCAACAATAACTTTTTTCTTGCCACTCTTCCATAAAGGCCAGATTTGTGGAATGCACGACTAATATTTGTCCTGTGGACAGATTCTCCCACCTGAGCTGTTGATCTCTGCAGCTCCTCCAAAGTTGCCATGTGCCTCTTGGCTGCTTCTCTGATTAATGTTCTCCTTGTCCGGCCTGTCAGTTTAGGTGGACGGCCATATCTTGGTAGGTTTGCAGTTGTGCCATACTCTTTCTATTTTCCAATGATGGATTGAACGGTGCTCCGTGAGATGTTCAAAGCCTGGGATATTTATTTATAACCTAACCCTGTTTTAAACTTCTTCACAACTTTATCCCTGACCTGTCTGGTGTATTCCTTACCTTTATGATGCTGTTTGTTCACAAAGGTTCTCTAACAAAACCTCTGAGGGCTTCACAGAACAGCTGTATTTATACTGAGATTATATTACACACAGGTGGACTCTATTTACTAATTAGGTGACTTCTGAAGGCAATTGGTTCCACTAGATTTTAGTTAGGGGTATCAGAGTAAAGGGGGCTGAATACAAATGCATGCCACACTTTTCACATATTTATTTGTATACCATTTGGAAAACCATTTATCATTTTTTTTTCCTACTTAACAATTATGTGCCACTTTGTGTTGGTCTATCACACAAAACCCCAATAAAATACCTTTCCGTTCTTGGTTATAACATGACAAAGTGTGGAAAATTTTTTTCAAGGCACACTATAAGTCTTGGAAAGAATAACAGCTGCCATCATCTCTTTTTGGGTTCATATTCGCCGTAATTTCCCATACACTGGTTTCCAAATTGTAATAAAATATAGTTGGACCTTATTTTCAATGTAAATACATAAATGTATGTTGATTTTATAGATTTTTTTGTGTTCTATTCTGTTTAAATTAACCTGGAGTGAAATGAAAATTGTCTTGTAGATTTTTTTTATTTCTACACACATTTTACAATTATATCTGCTGTGTTAACAATAAAGGTTAAGGAGGAATGTTATTTAAATAATAGACATTTACATAAAAGGGATACCGTTTCCTGGCTTTAACTGTAACATGAGATGAAATGGCAGATCCTTTCATAGTTGCAATGTGACAGGCAGTAAGTAGTTCACGCATCCATACCCTGTCACTCAATCACATCCCTCTGATATCTCTTCAAAGGGTGACTCCACTGTGGTTGGAACAAGCAGGTTGCGGGATTTGTATGACAAGTTTGAAGAGGAACTTGGCAAGCGTCAGTCAAAAGCAAGAGCTGCCAGGCCGGCGTGGGAGCCGCCAAAGACCAAATTAGATGAAGATTTTGGTGAGAGGATTATGTTCTAGTTCTGCATTCTTATTATCTAAGTCTAGCTTTTTAATAGTAGTGTTGCTATTCTCTTCAAAAATGTATTTTATATATGGAACTATAAAATATAAAGGCTTGTCAGTCACAGACAAACCATTATGCCTACATTTATAGTTAACATTTTGTGTCCTCCTGAAGAGGTCAGTCCCAAAGAGGTTTATCTTTTGCTATTTATGTATACTATTGGTTGTTCTTCCACACTTTTATGAATGGTCTAAGTGGTCCATTTCTTTTTTTTTTTTCTTTTTTAGGGTTAGTGCGTAATTTCTTTTATGATTATACCTTCTTATTCAATGAAAAATAAAGGAACAAAGAAAAATTGTCCACAGAAACATAAAATACAGATCAACAGCCAAACAGATACAATGCCATGAAGAAACATTCACAATTTAGTCTCAATTTGTGATCACAAGCATGTCTGTGGAGTCAAAACCCCCAAAGGGTTGCAATAAGTCACAGCCATATGCAAAATGATAGACATAAACAAAAATAAAGTAAACACTAAATGGGGACTCAGGAAAGTACATCATATGCCTCGTTTCCACTGAGCGGATCGGTTCGGGTCGGTACAGTTTGAATGGCCTAGAATGATCCGGTCTATTCTAGTGAGCGTTTCCACTGCAAGTGGGACCACAAGGGGCCATACAGGGTTTAGAAAAAATGCCTCAGCATAGCATAGCACAGCAGAGGGTTTTCTGTCAGCCAATCAGTGGAATGTATTGTAGCTCCGCCCTAACCGAACCGTTCCATTTTCTATGGCCCCACATCTGAAGCAGGACCCTGAATGGAACGGTTCGGTTGTATGGGCCGCTTTCATAATGGAAAAACCCAAAATAGCGTACCGTACCGAACCGATCCGCTCAGTGGAAAAGAGGGAATACATCAAATGTAGGGCAGTTAGGGCTAGCTATAAACCGTACCAAGCCCAAACCTGTCCGATACTCTGACTAACTCTTAGCCCACGGAGTAAGATGCCAAGCCCAACCCTCCCTGTCTCCCGGCAGCCAACGGTTTCATGAGGAAAAATAAACACAACACAACACAACTACTCCCCACGATGGGGGTCAGTGAGGGAGAGGACAAAAAAAAGATGAGAAAAAGGGGAGGGAGAGAAGGGTTAATTAAACTCTTAAGTCCAACAGAACACTCTGTCGGAAAGACAGGGATCCCACCCCCCCTTGCTGGGAGCTAGGTAAGGGGGCACAAACCACATGTTCAGTTACTGAAAAGTCACCAGAGAGTTGCCTTCGATCCCCCTGGTACAGCTGTACAGACATGACAGGACTCCCTGATGTCCAACACAGCTGTCTCTCAGCAGTTAGGATATCAGAGATTTATATTCATCCAGAGATTTAAAATGCAGAAGTTTTTTTTTTTAAATCAAATAAAGAAACGAGATACAAAGTAGTCATACCATAGTGGTGCCATACATTCACAATTGTAATAATTAGAATGAGATTGTATCTAAGGACTTAAAATGTCATCATTTGAAGCATGCCAGTATTACATGACTTATGTAAGGTATATAGTATCCCCTCATAGCCTTGTTCATACTTCAGATATGTCATATATCAACATGCCTGTATAGTCAATTTGGAAGAAACATATGCATTTCAATAAAGGAACTGCTGATTCGTGCCATAGCAATAAGTGCATAAATCCATTCTGGTATAAATAAAGAATTACAAAATATTGGGAGAGAAGGAACTGGAACTAGAGCAGAAACGCAGTCGGACTTAACAAATAAAAATGTAAGGAAGAGAACAGTTGGAACTCCCGGGAGAAAAGCTATAAATCGCCCATTTCCATTACAGTATGTGGTTAATGAACCTATACAGTCATGTCATTTTTAGCACCTATGGGGTGTGTCAGCCAGTTCCCCCATTTTTATTAAATATTGCAAATAAATGGTCTGTTTCTAAAAAAATTATTTCCTTGTTATTTTGTATGACTGAGATATGTTTTCTAAGCCCAGCTATGTTTAGTGTTTTAAAGAAAATGTAAGTATTCTTGGCAGGAAATGTCATGTATTGCATGGTATATACTGTATTTGGCTAACTCTGTGTATAGGAAAGAGCTGCAATTTTGTGTTGGCGTATTATTGTTTTCAACTACTGTCATGTCTAAAGCTGTGTAGTATGTTTTAGGCCATTTTTATCAGTTGCTATGATACCTATGTACTGATTTAAACCAGGGATATGCAATTAGCGGACCTCCAGCTGTTGTAGAACTACAAGTCCCATGAGGCATAGCAAGACTCTGACAGCCACAAGCATGACACCCAGAGGCAGAGGCGTGATGGGACTTGTAGTTTTGTAACAGCTGGAGGTCCGCTAATTGCATATCCCTGATTTAAACGAAAACCATGGCATTTCTCTTGCATTCCCATATTACAGTGCCTGTGCACAGAGGCTGTAGCAGACTATTTATTGCTACTTCTTTATTGTCATAGTTCTCTTGCAATTCCCAGATAGGAACTGGGAAAAAATCTGGAAATCAGACATCTGACGGTTCACATATCCTGCTGCATTTTCAGCGCAGTTTTTAAAATGAGTCCGATGTGGTGGGTTTTAGGTGCAAATTTTTACTTGAAATTGCACCTGAACTGGACTGAAAAACACACAGGACTTTTTGTTTAAAAATGCACTGTGGCTGGCACACATATATGTGAGCTGGCTCCATTGAGAAGGCTGCCAGTTCACATGAATGTCATGTCATATGAATTGGATCCTGTTCAAAACGCTTCCAATTTACATATATGTGAACCCAGCCTAAAGCCAAATTTTACACAGACTTTCGGAATACAATAGCATTATCCTTCCTTTCTCAATTGGCTGGAACCATTATCTTTTTTTTTTTATTGACTTATGTTGTTTTTCAATTCAAGAGATATAGCATAAGGTTGATTAAAGCAAAGTCAGTGGCATTTAATAATTATCATGCACTTCATTTTTTGAATACAGGAAGGAAAGGTTAGAACCTCTCTCAGATATTTATTGCCTTCTGTTTTGCTGTAAATTAATTTCTATTCCAGAGACATGAAAGGAAGTGAGTAGAAATCCCCCCAAATTGAGGGGAAATCCCACCTGAGAAATATTTTTAAACATTGAATCCATATTATTGACCATAGTAAAGTAAGAAAATATACATAACACCACAATACATCCACATGAGGATAAGGATATTAGATCTGGAACTGAAACTTCTTTTCTTTGATTTGGATGTAGAATTTTGCTCAAATGTAAGAGAAAATTCTGTAAAACACAGGTGTTAATAGAAGTGGTGTCATTATTGGAAGATTTCCCCTTGTCTCCTGTTTTGATAACAACTGTAAGGTTCTAACCCGTACCTATTCTATACAAAAAATATTTTTATTGTGATCCCTCCCTATACACTCATTTTCCAGAGCGTTGGCATAAGGTTAAACTGACACTAAAATCTCCAATTATTTATTTATTTTGCTGTGATCTGTGAATGGCTGGCTACGTTTGTTCCCCATGGCCCCAGTGTGTGTAGGAACACAGCCACCCTCTCTTGCTTACTCTCAAGACGGACTATGGTATTTGAGCTGTGCACATGACTGCAAATAACATGCACAACTTGTTCCACAAAAACATAAATGATGGGGAAAAGGAGAGGCCAAAGAAGTGTAGCCAAAGCGTTTTCAGCTGAGAGCAGGCTAAATCTGACATCAGTCAGCTGGTCCCGGCTCTGAAAAGATCCCAGCGATATGGTCGGGATCCCCCCCAGAACCCTGGATTGCCACCCGGCTCAGCCTCTCAGTAAGTATAAATTTTTTTTTTTTTTTTAAGTCCATATTTCCCTTTTAAGGAGAAACTATTTCATAAAAAGTAGATTACAGGTCCACTAAGTAGTGGCCTTGTTTGGATTCTATTGGGAGAATAAGGATATTGTTTAGTGTCTCTTTAGGTAACTTAAAGGAGAAGTATAGCCAAAGCTCATTTGGCTGTACTTCTATGGATCACAGGAGTGCAATTCGGTATGCACTTCTGTGACCCATTTTCAGCAGAGAGTGGGCTGAAGTCCGCTTTCTGCTGACGTCACCAATATCAGTCCAGGCACCGCGTCATCGCGACAAAGTCTGGATCTGCCAGGTGCCTGGACTGACACCTGGCTCAGCCTCTCAGCGATCCGCTGAGAGCCTAAGCCGCCCGCTCCGCCCCCTCCACAGCGCAGCACTCCAGTGAGCGAGGAGGGGACAGAGCAGAGAGCAATGACTGACAGTCTGCAGCTCTCTGCTCACGGAGCTCTGAAAACCGAGCCATCAGTGATGTTTGATCTCTCAGTGTAGAGAGGCCGGGAGACAGATGCAGCATTGGATCGATGCTGCATCCACCTAGGTAAGTATGAAAAAAAGTATTTTACTTCTCTTTTAATTTAAGCAATGTGACTGTAATTTTTAATTCTTATTAGGCTTAACTGAAATCTGACCCTTTTTTAAAAACACAAGTATTTATATTCAGGAGTGTTAACTTTGTGAATGAATTGTGTACCAGCAATTAGAAGATAGAACCCTAAATGTGGACATACACTATCTCCATTCTTCAAAATAATGTTTTTAATGTCTATAGATACACTTTAAAGTTTTTCCTAATTTGGGCATGTCATGTTTTCACAGGTTTACCAGGTAGAAAAAGTCTGCCTTCAGGGGTGGCCACAGCTGTTTTAGGGACGTTTTTGGGATGTATTGCTGTGTCTGTACAGCTGCTGCATCTCCATAGACAAAGACTAGTAGCTAAAGCCTCATAAACACGGTGCTCAATCACTGAATATGGGTGTCAGAGCCCGTCTGAATGAGGTTTTGGAGCAGTATAGATCTCTATGGAAACAGTGGGTGTCAGTATAACATTTTTATTTAACCATCTTTTAGCATGTTTGGATTAGAGTAGCCACCACATAGTTGACCCCTGTTTTGGGTGACAGTTATAACGGGACATTTTGGAAAGGCGGGGGGGTTAAAAAAAAAAACAATAAAACTTTTGACAGAGTGTTAAATGCAAATTAACGAATTTAATGAACAAAAATGACCGTTTACATTTTTGTAACTAGGACCTAAATAGTTGCATATTACCGCCCTTTTAAAGAGTATTAGCCTACATAAATGATTTCAGTTTTATGTGTTCCAGATAAGATCATTTTACCTAATTATAGAGAAGTGGGAAGTGTATAATACCTGAAAAGTCCATGAAGAATAACACACCTTGAGATATCTTAACCTCAAGGTCCAGCAAATTATTCTTAAGTTGAATTAATGATTCATCAAAGGTGGCAGTTTCCTTGAGCCTTCTGAACTTGTACTGGTTTTGCTTCCATTAAAATTATTTCATTAAACCCCCTACCTCATGAAAGACTTTTTCACAGGGCAGTTGCCAATGTTATAAAATATCATTAACCTTGCTGGAAAGACAATTTCAGTGATTTAGATCGCCATTAAGAAGTGTTATGAAGTTATTTCAATGTCAGTTTTTATAATAAAAAATGAAACTTGGGTAGAATATATAGATAAAATAAGCACATTTTCTTAAAGTTGATATCTCCAGTAAAATATACAGTATAGTTGACTTTTCTTTGAATTTAGGCTACCTTATATCCATATTTTGCAGCTCTCATTTGTTTTTGAAAATGAAGAAATAAAAGAAAAAATGTGTTTTTTTTTTTTTTTTTACTTTTTTCAATTTTTAAAACTTTGTAACAAAAAGACCTGAAAAATACTCAACATGCCTCTCAGCAAATAGCTTGGGGTGTCTTCTTTCCAAAATGCGGTCATTTGTGGGGGGGGGTTGTGTTATCTGGGCACTTCATGGCCCCCGAAACTGTGATAGGTAGTGAGGAAGTGAAATCACCATTTTACGCCCTTAGAAAGCCTGAAAGCGGTGCTTGGTTTTCGGGGTCCTGTACATGGTTAGGCCCCCAAAAAGTCTCACACATGTGGTATCCCCGTACTCAGGAGAAGCAGCAGAATGTATTTTGGGGTGTAATTTTACATATGCCCATGAACAATATATCATTTAGTGACGACTTTGTGCAAAAAAAAAAAAAAAAAAATTGTAATTTTCCTGCAACTTGTGGCAAAATATAAAATATTATAGAATATATATTATATATTATAAAAGACTCAGCATTGCTATCAGCAAATAGCTTGGGATGTCTACTTTCCAAAAAGGGGTCATGGGGGGGGGGGGGTTGAACTGTCCTGGCATTTTATGCACAACATTTAGAAGCTTATGTCACACATCACCCACTCTTCTAACCACTTGAAGACGAAGCCCTTTCTGACACTTTTTGTTAACATGAAAAAAAATTTTTTTAGAAAGAAAATTACCTTGAACCCCCAAACATTATATATATTTTTTTAAAGCAAAAGCCCTACAGATTAAAATGGTGGGTGTTGCATTTTTTTTCACACAGTATTTGCGCAGCAATTTTTCAAATGCAATTTTTTTGAAAAAAACACTTTTTTTAATTTTAAAGCACTAAAACACACTATATTGCCCAAATGGTTGATGAAATAAAAAAAGATGATCTTATGCCAAGGACATGGATACCAAACACGACATGCTTTAAAATTGCGCACAAACGTGCAGCGGCGACAAACTTTTACATTTTTAAAAGCCTTTACAGGTTACCAATTTAGATTTACAGAGGAGGTCTACTGCTAAAATTACTGCCCTCGATCTGACCTTTGCGGTGATACCTCACATGCATGGTGCAATTGCTGTTTACATATGACACCAGACCGACGCTTGCATTCACCTTTTGCACGTGAGCACGGGCTTTTTTTTTTTGCGTTCTCTTTTTTTTTTTTTTTTTTTGATTTTTTGATTTTATTTTTAAACTGTTCCTTTCATTTTTTTTTTTTTTTTTATCATTTGTATTGTTATCTCATGGAATGTAAATATCCCCTATGATAGCAATAGTTGGTGACAGGTACTCTTTTTAGAAAAAAAATGGGGTCTATTAGACCCTAGATCTCTCCTCTGCCCTCAAAGCATCTGACCACACCAAGATCGGTGTGATAAAATGGTTTCCCAATTTCCCAATGGTGCTGTTTTTATCCGGCGAAACCTAAGTCATGAAATGCTTGTAGCTTCCGGTTTCTTAGGCCATAGAGGTGATTGGAGCCGTTCTGGTCTCTGATCAACTCTCTGGCCAGCTGGCGGGACCACCGGCTGCATTCTCGGGTTCCCTGTTTAGACAGGAAAGCCCGAGAAAACCATGGAAGACGGTGTGAGGGGGGGACGTTCCCTCCCACTGCTTGTAAAAGCAGTCTAGAGGCTAATTAGCCACTAGGATTGTTTTTACCTGAAAGCCAACCACTGGCTGAAAAGAATGATACCAAGATGCTACCTAAACCTGCAGGCATCATTCTGGTATAACCATTCAAAGTCCAGCAACATACCAGTACGTCGCTGGTCCTTGTTGGGCATATATTGTAATGTTCCTTTTTTCATGCAGCCAATGGGCTGAACGAAAAAAAGAGATTGATCGGTGGGTATGCCTACCATTAGAATACCGCCCTTCATCCACCCACTTCTAATGATGGGCATACATGCACCATTTTTTTTTAACTGTGGTGGTGAAATCACCTCCTACAGCGCTGGAGCCGCTGATTTACGTATCGTGGGAGCAAACGGTGTTGCTGTCACGATGAATAAATCTGTCTTGCTGCTGAATTGGCTTAGCTGCTAAGCAAATGATGGTTAACAATAAAACAAAGTAATATAACAGTAAGACATACCATACCTGCAAAACAAATACAATAAAACATAGTAAAAATAAAACATTTTTTAACGCAATCTGTGCCTAAAAAAAAATGCCGAAGCGTGGGGACAATCAGTCCCAAATGTTAGGATCAAATCCCTCCTCCACCTCTGCCCCCATACTTCGGCATATATGCTCTTTTTTAACTGTGATGAAATCATCTCCGACAGCGCTGAAGTCACGGCTTTACGTATCGTGGGAGCAAACGCTGTTGCTGTCAGAATAAATAAGCCCGTGCTGCAGCTGAATGACGTACCTGCTAAGCAAATGATGGTTAACAATAAAACAAACTAACAGTACAGTGTAACAGTAAGACATACCATACATGCAAAACAAATTCAGTAAAACATAGTAAAAATAAAACATTACAGTTCTAAAATACAGTAACAATAGAGAGAGAACAATAGTGAGCAGACAGTAAAGAGCGAACATAAGAGAGAGAACAATAGAGAGAGAGAAGAAAAATAAAACCACAACTATTTTTGGCTTTTTTATTTTATATTTTTTTGTGTTTGTGTGTGTGTGTGTGTGTGTGTGTTTTTTTTTCACTTTTATAAAAACTGTAAAATGTGAACATTCCAGATTAGGATCTCCCAAAATGTGATGGCCATCTCATCTTTTGAGACCCTGTGCTAGTGTGCCCTAGGACTGTGTAGTGCTGTACCCTATGCTAATACTACATTAGTGTGTGGTAGCCTTTGAAACAGTCACCGATGCAGAGACCAGGTTGGTTAGGACAGGAGGGACAATAAAAACGGGTGTCACGCCTAATTCTGCATTTTCTGCAGACACAACATCTTCTTTGGGGTGTTCTTTGGGTAGGGGACCAGGGAGGACATACGGAGAATGCCTCTCATGCAGCCGGCTCACTGCATTTGTGTTGGGAAGGTGGGCCATAGCACCGTCTGGAAACAGAAGGGCTGTGACGATCTCTTCCTGGAATTTTAGGAAGGATCCAGTTCATCCTGAAGCTTTGTATAGCACAAAATCGTTCAGCAGAGCCAATTGAAATAAGTATACAGGCACTTTTTTGTACCAGCGTCTGGCCTTACGGGCAATTAGGTATGGTGCCAACAACTGGTCGTTCAGGTCCACCCCTCCCATGTTAAGTTTTTTTTTCGTGGAGACAGAGGGGTTTCTCCACAACACCAATCACCGCTGGAATTTGGACCGTCGTATCTGCGTGAAGGGAGGACAGAACGAAAACATTCCGTGAATCCCTCCACTTCACTGCTAACACATTATTACACTTCAAGCAGGCTCTCTCTCCCGTCTAAGTCGGCGCATGCTGTGACTGTGACGTCACAAGGGGGCGGGGTCACCGCCTATATAAATGGCTCCGCAGCTCGGACACACTATTCCAGCAGGAGAGAGCGTCGTGTTAACATCAGAAGAAGAGAAGAGGGGACAAGACAGCGCAGCAGACCGGGTCCCCCGCTAGCAATAGAGCTGGAAGAAGATAGTGGGGGAGTCCGGCAGAAGATACGGGAGAAGAACCGGACAGCGGCAGCAGACTGGGCTCCCGCTAGCAAGAGAGCTGGAAGAAGATAGCGGAGGGGCCCGGGAGAAGAGGCAGAACACCGGGAGAAGAAGTCGGAAGAAGACCCCCGAAGTCGGAAGAGACCCCCCCCCGGAGCTGCCTAATGAATTTCTTTTAAAACCTGTGTGGTGTGTTTTTTTTTATTAACACTTTATTTTCCTAGGTGAATGGGTAGGGGTACCATGCTCATTCACATAGGGTGGGGGGCCGGGATCTGGGGGCCTCCTTATTAAAGGGGGCTCCTGGATTCTGATAAGCCCCCCGCCTGCAGACCCCGACAACCAACGGCCAGGGTTGTCGGGAAGAGGCCCTTGTCCTCATCAACATGGGGGCAAGGTGCTTTGGGGTGGGGGTGCCCGCAGGGCGCCCCCTCCCCCAAGGCACCAACCCCCCCATGTTGAGGGCATGCGGCCTGGTACGGTTCAGGGGGGAGCGCTCGCTCGTCCCCACCCCCTTTCCTGACCGGCCGGGCTGCGTGCTCGGATAAGGGTCTGGTATGGATTTTGGGGGGACCCCCACGCTGATTTTTCGGCGTAGGGGGTTCCCCTTACAATCCATACCAGACCTAAGGGCCTGGTATGCCCCTGGGGAGGAACCCACACCGTTTTTTTCATCTAAAATTTAGCGCGGCGTTCCCCCTCAGGATTCATACCAGACAGCCATCAGCACTGCCTGTCACTCATCGCGAGAGGAAAAAAAGTTTTCCTTTCCTGATGAGTGAGCCAGCACGACATGCACAGTACCCTGTCGCCGAGAACCAGCGCGATGGGATCGCGCTGGAAACACAATCTCGCGGTCAGGTACTGTATAGAGATCTTCCTTGAAAAACAACAAATAAAAATCAAGTGACATAAAACCAACTGTTTCCACCTAAATTCTGGTTTGGCCAGTGAATGGGAGAAGTACGGGTGCTGCAGAAGTTGCAGGCTCCCAATTAGGATGGCAAATGCAGCAGGAAGGGCACTATGGACTCGATGGGCCTGTGTTTGTCTTCTTGGTGGCAGCGGGACACTAGTTGTGCTAACCACCTCACCAGCTTGAACTGCAGTTATGGGATTCCCCACATCACCAAGTGTTACCGCAGTGCTGGATGTACGACCAGGATATACTAGGCCGCTGGTGCTTGCCAGTTCACCAGAAGGATGAGCGACACTAGTACTGGCTCTCTGCTCCATACGAGAGCCCTGCAGTTCTTGCACCTCAACAACAGCACAAGAATGGGGTCGGGTACGCCTGACCTTGGCAGGGACCACTAGTCCGTCATCAGAGCTATCTGTCAGGGTGCCGCTGCTGTCTACCGGTTTGTATTCTGAGCCTGAATCTGACAGATAGGTGACTTCCTCTTCACTATCTCTCATACTCAGAAACGTGTCGGCCTCGTCACTACTGTAACTTCAATTTGACATTTTGGTCTCTAAATTTACTGGTACAGTAGTGAGACTCACAGGAAAAAGAGCTCCTGACTGTCAGCAACTGCTTCAAACGCTACAAAAAAAACTGTTAGCGTCTGCAGGGATCAGGCCGAACTCTACAAATCCTGCAGATGTGTTTAGTGTTTTTGTAAGTGGCAGTGATCAATTGATACTGCACTTGGGTGGGCTGGGCTGGGTGGAGGGGCTAAACACAGTTGCTAGCAGGTATCTGGGCTGATTCTGCTAACACTGCATTTTTGGGAATTAGCTGGGGACGCTAATATAGATCCGGTCAGATATTGATCTGTGCAGACACTATACTACTAAAGGAGGTGTATGGTTTGTGCGTGGGTGTTAGCGCTACTGGCACTAATCTGACACTGCCTGGGGCGATGCAGACCCTATCTGACAGTAAAACCTAACTGATATCACCCTCCGGGTGATCAGGGGGTTAAACCTTTATTTAGGTAATATACGGCGGGTGCCCTGACGCTATAAAAAATAAACTAGCTAACCAGCGTCACTCATGACACTAATAGTGATCACTGGTGACGGGGTGATCAAGGGGTTAAACCTTTATTGGGGAGGTCCCTAGACCTATCTGGGCCTACCACTAAGTACCCTAACACTGATTTTTGTCACTAATGACACCAGTACAGTGATCAAAAAAATATGAACACTGCACGGGGTGACACAGTGACACAGTGACGGGGTGAAGGGGTTAACTTGGGGGGGGGGGGCGATTGGAGGGAACTGGTGTCAGTGTAGTGTTGGTGCACTTACTCTGAGATGTCTTCTCTCCTCTCTCTGGAATGGAAAAGAGTTCCACGAGGAGAGATGACATCACTTCCCCTGCTGTGTTTACACTTACACTTGCAGGGGAAGGATTTCATTCGCCAGGACCGATCACCAGGTCCAGGCCAGAAACCATTGGCCTGGGCCTGGAGATTGATCGGATCTGAAGCAAATCTAATCATTGCGGCCGCCAAGGGGGTGCACGCAACGTATAGCTACGACGCTTCGCCCAATATAAATGCGGCGGCTGGTCCGGAACTGGTTAAAGGTTTTTTTTTTTTTTTTAAATAACAAATGTCATACTTAACTCCACTGTACAGTTCGTTATGCACAGATTGGCCCCAATTCTCAACTTCTGGGGTTCCCCGGCGGCACTGGTAGCTCCTCCCCACATTGAGTGTTCATGTTGGAGAAGGCTCTCCCAAGGTGGACACCCGTGTGGGCGTGCTCCCGTGTCCTGCATCTGTGTTGTTGGATTCGATTGACAGCAGCAGGAGCCAATGGCTGCGCCGCTATAAATCTATCCAATCAAGAGCCGAGACAATGGGCAGAGAGGAGGAGCGCGTCTCTGATGAGGGAACGAACGGGCTCAGGTGAGTAAAACGGGAGGGCTAGGGGGCCGGTCAGTGTCAGAAGTTTTTGCATCTCAATGCATAGGATGCATTAAGGTGAAAAAACACAAGGGTTTACAACCCTTTAACCCTTTCACTACTACTTCCATACGCCGTACGGACCTACAGAAGCAGGTGCCAAGTCAGTAGGGCGTGTGGACCCCCTTTCTCCCTCTCTTACAAGATCATGGTCACTTCAATGACCATAAGCTGATATCAGAATTTTTCAGCAGACTCTGCTGAACAATTCTATAACTCTGATCAGTGGATTTCAACACGCTGATCAGAGTTATTAACCCCTAATGTGACCGCCCCCCTCATGCTGCCGCTTACCTATCCCCTGGCTCTCCACCTACGCCACACCCTTCCATCAAAAACTGCCCCTCACTCTCTACTCGTATCCCTTTCACCTCCCTTCTTACCCCCCCAGCACTAATTACCCCCCTCCACCCGCTCCTCACAGCCACCATCATTAGCTGGCATCCCTCCTCTTCCACTCTCGCCGGCTTCAGGTGCTGCATGGGCCTTGGAGATCCAGATGTGCCCCCCCAGCAGTCAGATAACCCCCCCAACTGCCCCCGCACCCCCGATCCATGGCTGCTTTGAGTGGCATCTCTCCTTCTCCTCCCTTCGCCTGCAGCTTCTCCCTGCACAGATCTCTTTAAACTATCAGGCTGGAGATCGCGGTGGGTGGGTTAAGTAGTGGCTTAGTAAACATGCTCCCCCCAGTAGAAGAGAGGGCACATGCAGCGATCACTACTAATCGCTGCTATATGCCCTCTGACACTGACAGCTGATATATTGTAGTCGCGAGTGTTACAATGTATCAGATTGTCATTTTTTTCTAAATGAATGGAATCTCTATACAGATTCCCATTGATTCAAATAAAGTGCTGGAGAGAAATATATATTCAGTCCCTTTCTCTGTCTCTTAAAAAAAAAAAAAAAAAAAAAGATACGGGGTCAGTTTAGACCTCTATCTCACCAAAGACCAAAAAAAAAAATTTAAATATGACTGTTTAAAAAAAAAAAGTAAATAAAAAAAAAAAAAAACACATAGTAAGAGCCCCCCAGGTCCGCCCGCACTCACCCCTTCACGGTGACAGCCCGTCCCCCACACTCACCCCTCCACGGATACCTCAGCTTCTCCTCCCGGCCAATCTGATTCGTCCTGATTGGCCAGGAGGAGAAGCTGAAAGGCGATAGCGAATATTAATTCGCTATTGTCACAAGTGGGTGGGTTGGGGGTGCAATGCTCTGCGCCCGGAGCCCAATCTTTTTCAAGCCAATTAGAGCCTAAGGCTCTAATCATGTCGTTTGAAAAAAAGACGTATGAATCCGGCGCTTTGCGGGGGGGCGCGCCCCTAATGGACCGGCCGCTCCTGGTAAGACCCTTTTCACATGGCGTGCACTCTGTCTCCTGATCCCCGCCGAGCAGGCGGATGACAGGTCCATGTCCGGTATGCTAATGCAGAGGGGGCACGAACACAACCCACTGTTCTCTATAGAGTGGTCAGATAGAAACAGACTGCCTGTCCATTTCCATCAGATGCCATCCAATCCGATCTGCTAGATGGATGGGGAATGGAATCTCCATCCGTCTGTTTTTAGCGGACTGGACTGGATCGAATTCAGGCGGGTGTAAATGGACACATGTCCATTTACATCAGTCTCTCCATAGAGAACAATGGGTGGTTGATTGGGCCCGCCTGAAAAACGGACAGGCAGACCTGATCCGTGTGCTTGTGTGAAAGGAGCCTAAGGCTTTGTTCAAAAAGGGCATACAAAACGTACAGAGATGTACAGGTGTTCCGTGCATCTCTGTGCAGGCCTTGTTATTAATGTCATTTGAGATGTAGCAACTGCACGAACACAGCCGTTGCTCCCAATTTTACATCCATGTAGGTCCGCATGCATGTCCCTGAGCTCGCACTGTCTGCGTTCGGGGTCATGTACCCACACCCACACAGATGTCAGATTGGGAACAGCAGCTATGCCTGTGCAGCTGTTGCATCCCAATTGACATGAATGGGACTGCCTGTACGAGGATTCACGGAACACCTGTGAATCCCTGTGCGGGTAAAAATGGCCCTCCATGGGCGTACACTTTAGTATGCCATATGTGAACGATGCTTTATTACTAATTTAGCAAGAAGTTTGTAAGTGACGCTGTGTTTTTGTGCAATATTAATGATTTTAGTGTATTTTTAGTGAAAATAGCAATATGATGAACATTTGTGCAATTATTGCGGGGCCCAAAAAATCTTTAGCACTTTTTGTTATTTTACAGGTCATGTGCTTTTAGAAAAATGTCTAATTTGAGCGGTCTTTTCAAATTCTGAAAGCTGTAAGTGAAAAAAAAAGTTTTTGCAAATATATTGATTTGATAAACATTTGCACACATACCGCAGGGTCTAAAAAATCAGTAGCACCTTCTTTTTATTCTAGAGGTCATATGCTTTCAGAAAATATATGGTTTTGGGGGTCTTTCACAAATTCTGAAAGCTTTAAGGAAAAAATGAAAACCTTCAGATTTTTGAGAAATTTGGATATTTAAATTTTTGCGTACGTTCAATTTTCACCATTTTGCAAAAAGGTGCAATGTAAAAATTTAAACTTGTTGTCATTTAGTAACTCCATACAGATTAAGCTTTTATATTTAGTAGGGATTTAGCAGGAATTTTGTAAAATTAGCTGTGTTTTTATCTGCTAATAATGGTTTTAGTGTATTTTTTGCCAATATATTTGATAAACATTTGCGCAAATACCGCGGGGTCTAAAAAATCAGTAGCACTTTCTTTTTATTCTAGAGGTCATATGCTTTCAGAAAATATATGGTTTTGGGGTCTGTCACAAATTCTGCAAGCTGTAAGGGAAAAATGAAAACCTGCAGATTTTTTGAGAAATTTGGATATTTACACATTTCCGTCTGTTCAATTTTCACCATTTCGCAAAAAGGCACAGTTTAAAAGTTACAAATATTTGTTATTTATTAACTCAATACAGGTTAAGCTTTTATATTTAGTAGGAATTTTCTGAATTTTGCTATGTTTTTATCAGCTAATAATGGTTTTAGTATATTTTTTGAAAATATATTGGTTTGATAAACATTTGCACAAATACCATGGTGTCTAAAAAATCAATAGCACCTTCTTTTTATTCTACTGATCATGTGCTTTCAGAAAATATTTGGTTCGGGGGAGTCTTTCACAAATTCTGAAAGCTATAAGTGTCAGTGTATAGGCTTGCTCGTACCTCGTACGTGGAAGCCGTTTTATATGCTGACAGGAAGAATGAATGAATTACCACAGCGCTGACATAGTTGTGGTAATTCATTAAAAACTACATGCAGACAACTTCAAAGGCTGCCCAGACCTTTTCCATTCACAGGACGCGGCTAGGTGGGCAGAGCCACATTTTTTTTTTGGCAGCCGGTGGGTGGAGGCGATCTCCTTCTAGCTGGCACAGTGAGGGAGCGGGAGATGTGGAGGCAGGTGCATTCATAACAGGTTACATGTTACACCCTGAATATGAGTGTAACATGTCATGAAAGGTGAACTTATTCTCTAAATTTGTGTGTACCAAAAGCACCCAAAATCGGCTTGGGTGAGGACACCACTGGATTCCTGGACAGGTAAGTGCCCTAATATTAAAATATAGAGACTAATGCCGCATACACACGACCAGACTTTACGGCATACTTGGTTCGGCGCACCGGAGTCCGTTGGACAATTCGTGTGTGGGCTCCAGCGGACTTTTTTTCCCCAAAAGTTCGACGGATCTAGAAATGAAAATGAAATGAAATGAAACGTTTCAAATCTTTTCGACGGACTCGAGTTCGGTCGAAAAGTCCACTTGTCTGTATGCTAGTCCGACGGACAAAAACCGACGCTATTGCAGCTATTAGCTACTGGCTATGAACTTCCTTGTTTTAGTCCGGTGGTACGTCATCACGTACAAATCCGTCGGACTTTGGTTGATCATGTGTAGGCAAGTCCGTTCATTCGGAAAGTCCGTCGTAAAGTCCGCCGAAAAGTCCGCCGGGCAAAGTATGCCGTAAAGTCCGGCTGTGTGTACGCGGCATAACAAATAATGGAGCCAGAAGCCTCCTGTCTCTGAATGGCTAGGGGCATGATTGCCAGCACGTTATCAGGTTAAGGTGAGGGGAACACAACTGAAACATGGCCGTAGCAACTTTGAGACAGCAAGCTTCTGACAGTAGGAGTTGGTGGCGAGACCCATGGCATCAGAAAGAGTACACAAGACTTGATGTATTACCAGGTGCCACTGTGAATGGCCTTTGATCCCTGCCTGAGATTTCACTTCTTTATCTTGGCCAGGTTGAGCTACGGTGCCTAGGCTCCCACGGTCAGATATGCTTATAAAAAATGAGTGCATTGCTACATATTGCTTTCTTATTAAACTAGAACTCTGTGCTATGCTGGTTTTCGGTGGGGTTCCTTTGTATTTCGCTAGTATGTGAAGTGCTTCTCCAGACTGCCCGTTCAAGGCATTAATGGGGTTTTTCAAAACTGGGCTTATTTCTCCTTTTTAACTATACAGAATATATACAGTGCTCAGCATAAATGAGTACACCAATTTTGAAAAGTAAGATTTTAATCAATATCTCAATGAACATGAGAACAATTTCCAAAATTTTGACAAAACTGAGTCTTGTAGAACATTTGTTTAGCTCATTACTTGAACGTAAGGTTAACCACTTGCTGACCACCGCGCGAACATTTACATTGACAGAATGGCTCAGACAGGCAAATGGGCGTACAGGTACGTCCCTTTAAATTTGCCGCCGTGTGGTCGCACGCGACCCTGCCGCGATCTCTGTGAGTGTGATTGCAGGTCCTGCGGACTCGTTGTTGCTGTTGTTGATGTGAACAAGCATTTCCCCATTCTTCCTAGTGACAGGACACTGATCACCACTCCCTGTGATCGGGATCGGTGATCAGTGTCGTGACACACGTAACCCATCCCCCCTACAGTTAGAACACATTCCTAGGACACACTTAACCCCTGCAGCGCCCTCTCCTGCTTAACCCCTTCACTACCAGTCACCTTTACACAGTAATCAATGCATTTTTAATTGCACTGATTGCTGTAGAAACGTCAATGGTCCCAAAATAGCGCCAAAAGTGTCCGATCTGTCCTCCATAATGTTGCAGTCACGATAAAAATCGCTGATCGCCGCCATTACTAGTAAAAAAAAAAAAAATTTATAAAAATGCCATAAAACTATCCCCTATTTTGTAGACGCTATAACTTTTGCGCAAACCAATAAAAAAAACGCTTATTGCGATTTTTTTTTTCTTTTTTTTTTTATGTAGAAGAATACGTATTGGCCTAAACTGAGGGAAAAAAAATTATATATATTTTCTGGGGATATTTATTATAGCAAAAAGTAAAAAAATAATGCGTTTTTTTCAAAATTGTCGCTCTTTTTTTGTTTATAGCGCAGAGGTGATCAAATACCACCAAAAGAAAGCTCTATTTGTGGGGAAAAAAGGATGTCAATTTTGTTTGGGAGCCATGTCGCACGACCGCGCAATTGTCAGTTAAAGCGACGCAGTGCCGAATTGCAAAAAGTGCTCTGGTCTTTGGCCAGCCAAATGGTTAATAATATAACTTAAATTACAAAATCTTCAGTTTTACTCAAATTAGTTGATCCAAAAATGAATGCACCCCACAACAAAAATGACTACATCTTGTATTTTGACCTTCGTGATTTGTAACGACCGTACCAAGTCCTCTAGCCATGGAATGAACAAGTTGGTGACATATTGCAATATCTATCTTTTTCCATTTTTCAAGAACAACCTCTTTTAAAGCCTGGATGCTGCATTGGAGAGTGATGCTCTTTTTAGAATTCCCCATAGGTGTTCGATTGAGTGCAGATCAGGAGACATACTTGTTCACTGAATCACTATTACCCTGTGCTTCTTCAGAAATGCAACAGTATCCTTGGATGTGTGTTTTGGATCATTGTCATGTTAGAAAAGTGCACGACCACCAAGGGCAAGGAGTGATGGTAGCATGTTCTCTTTCAATATAGAGCAGTACATCTGTGAATTCATGATAGCAGCAGCACTCATGCAGCCCCACAGAAGGACACTACCACCACCATGTTTTACTGAAGGCACCATGCATTTTTCTTTATACGTCTCACCTTTGCAATGCCATACAGATTTGAAGACATCAGTTCCAAAAACATTTATCTTGGTCTCTGCACTCTGGAGTACAGAGTCCCAGTAATCTTCTTTTTCAGCATGGGCCCTGGCGAATTCTAGTTAGGCTTTTTTTTTTTTTTTTTTTTTTGCATGGGCTTTAAAAGACACTTCTTTTGTGGACGAAACCCATTCATGCCATTCCTCTGCAGTATATGCCATATTGTGTCACCCCAGTTTGGCTTTATACTTCTTTAGCTAATTGCAATGAACTTGCATGGTGATTTTCTTCAACCCTTCTCATCAGAAGACGCTCCTGTTGAGGTGTTAACTTCAGTGGATGGCCTGGATATCTCTGAGATGGTTGCAGTTCCATATTTGTAAATTTTTTTAATCACTTTTGTTACAGTATTATAACTGATAAGGAAAACTTTGCTGATCTTCTTGTAGCCTTCGCCTTTCTTGTATAAATAAATTGTTTTCTTTATCAGGCCTTGTGACATTTCTCTTCCATGTGGTGCCATTGCTGACTGCATGAAATGGAAAGGGGTTTTCTTTAAGTAACCGGTCAAACGCCCCCCCCCCCCCCCCCCGGCCGCCGGTGGAGCAGCACTAACACACTCCCCCACCACCACCCGCTGTCCTTACCTTGGATGCGGGCAGTGAGCGTGGAGGGCTTGGGGAAAGCTGCTCCGGTGTCCTCTCCTGCAGCAGCTTCCGTGGTGTCTCCTCTCTCCTCCTCCCGGCGCTAGGCATCCAGTAGGATCACCAGAAGTTTTGGCCAATCAGGAAACAGGTTTCAAATACCTGCTTCCCGATTGGCCGGGAGGAGGATCAGTGTTGCAGCAGCAAATTTTATTTCGCTGTTGCAACACACCTGGGTGGGCTCCAGATGCAGATGCTCTGCGTCCCAAGTGTACCCTATTTTGAAGCCTATTAGAGCCTGTGGCTCTAATCAGTGCTTCAAAAAAAAAAAAACCTGGCCGCTGTAATTTATATGCCCAGTGACCCGAAAGGGGCTGGACATATGAATAGTGGGTGACCGCGGCGACAGTGGATAGATTCATACTATGCATAAATCTATCCATTATGCATATAGGGGTTGGCGAGGATAGGGGGGTGGCGCCCCTAATGGCCGTCCCTGATAAACGGCCCGTCCATGATAAACAGAGCCTTAAGTAATTACTTAATGGGTTATAGGCCACCTTCAGGTGATGAACATTGGTATACCCAGTCCAGGAAGTTCACTCCCTATATAACGCCTCCTCCTTCCAGGAGCACATCAGTTTTTTCGCCAGTGTCTAAGGTGTTGGTCACGAGTGAAGATGTGCTCTGATGGGTGAAGGTTGGATTGTCTGTTAAGTCAGCAAATCCTGCAGCGGGGATAAGGTAAGGGAAGAAACTTAGGAACTAAAAAGTCCACCTATGCTTTCTTCTTTAAGGGAAAAAAATTTGTCATGCCTTAATTCTCCACTACAGGGAGTCTATGAACATACCTTAATCCAGTGATGGCAAACCTTGACACCCCAGATGTTTTGGAACTACATTTCCCATGATGCTCCAAAAAACTGCAGAGTGCATGAGCATCATGGGAAATGTAGTTTCCAAAACATCTGGGGTGCCAAGGTTCGCCATCATTGCCTTAATCTGTAGTCTTCACTGTAAAGCTCAGTCAGTCTCTGTGTGGCCGCAGCAGCGTGTGCAGGAGGATTTTTCTCAGGTAAAGGAAATCTGCCAAATGCTTTCTTTTCTCCCCCCTGAAGGGACTGGAGGGTTAGGGGAACATCAGCGGTGTACCCCCCTTACATTACCCCCCACCGCTGCGGGGGGTGCGGAGGTCCCGTGTTACTGTTAACTGTACTGTTATTTTTGCTGCTGACAGGTCCCTGCCTCGCCCCCCCCCACCTCATGTTGGGTCTATAGACCCAAAAGCCGCCATGCACAAGCGCAGGAACATTTTAAAAAAAATGAAACGGGGGCGGGTTTACAGAGGGGGTGGGGCCTAGACCCACAACAGGCATAATAAAAACACAGTTGGGAAATCTCTCCTCGGCTGACGAGGAGGAAGAAAGCAGTCTGCACACAGGGACACAGGAGCTGTGGGGCACGTGAGGGTTGCAACTGGCATTCCTTTTTTCCCAGCACTTGGCTGAACTTAATAGCGGCTTTACTGTCATGACTATGTTGAGCGATTAAATGCAAATGAATAGTGCCTCTGTTTTTGTGCTTAGGACTATGCCTGCCAAAAAAGACCAAAAAGGTACCAAAGGTTTCACCCCCAGGCACTAGGATTTCGAGTCGCATTTCCACGCTGTTATCCTCTCCAGAATTACCAATTATGGCAAGCCAGGGTGAGCCATTGGAACAAGTTGATGGTGCATCTGCTTCTCACATCTCAGCCCCTGTATATGTGACTGAAGATCTCCTTTCCTCCACCCTGCAGGGTCTGGAAGGAAGATTAGTGGCTTCAATTGCATCCTCCATTCAAATGAATAGGAAGCGTGCTAGATTCCCCCCCCCACTTCAGACCCTTTGTAAGGGGAACAGTGGGCACAGGATGAGGTGTTACCCTCAGGCGATCAGGAGGAAAAAACAAACCGATGATTCCTCTGCGGACGAAACAACGGTAGATGAACCTTTTCAGCCTCTCAATCTGAGAAATTGCTGATACCTTCTCTTACGGAGATGGTTCGTTCTACTTTCATGCTACCCCTAACTGAGTTTTCTGAAAGCTCGGTTTCTTCCTTGGGTTCCTTAAAACCTTTACAGCCTTTGCATGCATTTCCTGTCCATGCATTACTAGAACAGCTTATTTTTGCACCCGGTTAAGCATTTTCTCCCTCCAAAGAGATTTTCAGTTCTCTATCCCATGGAGGAGAAATTCACCCAAACAAAAAAATGGAAAGTACCAGCAGCTGATGCTGTGATTTCCGTAGTGAATAAAAGCCTAACTTGTCCAGTAGACAATGCACAAATGCTTAAGGATCCAACCAATAAGAAGTTGGAATTCCTGTTAACCACTTAAGCACTAGCCTCGTTTTGGATTTTAGGTGTTTACATGTTTAAAACAGGTTTTTTTGCTAGAAAATTACTTAGAACCCCCAAACATTATATATTGTTTTTTTTCTAATACCTTAGAGAATAAAATGGCAGTCAATGCAATACTTTTTTTTTTGCACCGTATTTCTGCAGCGTTCTTATAAGTGCACTTTTTTTGGAAAAAATAAGACCACAATAAAGTTAGCCCAATTTTTTTTTTTTATATTGTGAAATATAATGTTACACCAAGTAATTTGATACCCAACATGTCACGCATCAAAATTGTGCCCGCTCGTGGAATGGCGTCAAACTTTTACCCTCAAAAATCTCCATAGGCGACGTTTAAAAAATTCTACAGGTTGCATGTTTTAAGTTACAGAGGAGGTCTAGGGCTAGAATTATTGCTCTCGCTCTACCGGTCGCGGTGATACCTCACATGTGTGGTTTGACCACCGTTTTCATATACTCACATATGCGTTCACTTCTGCGCGCGAGCTCGTCGGGACGGGGGTTTTTTTAAATTTTTTTTTTTTGTTTTTATTATTTATTTTACATGATTTTATTTATTTTTACACTGTTTAAAAAAAAAAATGTGTCACTTTTATTCCTATTACAAGGAATGTAAACATCCCTTGTAATAGAAAAAAGCATGAAAGGACCTCTTAAATATGAGATCTGGGGTCAAAAAGACCTCAGATCTCATATTTACACTAAAATGCAATAAAAAAAAAAAAAAAAAAAAAAAGAAAAGTCATTTAAAAAAATGACATTGGAAAAAATTTGCCTTTAAGACATATGGGCGGAAGTGACGTTTTGAGGTCGCTTCCGCCCAGCAGTGTCATGGAGACGAGTGGGCACCATCTTAGCCTCACTCGTCTCCAGGCACAGTAGGGAGACAGACGCGATCACCTCTGCTGCTACCGACGGCTCCGGTAAGCGGCGGAGGGCACCGGATCGAGGCGGGAGGGGCCCTCTCCCACCACCAATAAAAGTGATCTCGAGGCGAATCCGCTGCAGAGACCACTATTATCTGAAAGCCGGCCGCCGCACGAAAACGGGGATACCGGGGTTATGGCAGCTAGCTGCTGCCATAATAATGATATCCACTGCCAAACTTTGGACGTACATCGGCGTGCGGCGGTCGGCAAGTGGTAAAATCTGCTTTTTCCTTGGCAGGTGCCATTTACTCAGCCTGCAGTCACTGCAATAGGCATCTGTCAATCCCTAAAGGACCAATTTAGACAGGCCCTTAAAGAGGTTCCTGCACAACAAGCCCGGGAATTGGCTGAACTACCAAAAGCATTATGCTTTGCCATAGATGCCATTAAAGATTCTATTCACCAGGCGTCCCGCCTTACGCTTATGCTAGTACATATGCATAGAATCCTGTGGTTAAAAAATTGGTCAGCCGAACACCATGTAAAAGCCACCTAACTGGGTTCCCTTTTGGGTTCCCTTTTCATGGGGATCAGCTATTTGGGAAAGATTTGGACAAATATATCCAAACAATTTCTAGTGGGAAAGTACTTTTTTGCCAGTCAAAAGAATGTATAAACGCCCTTCATTTAAACAGGCTTTTTCCCCTGTGCCAGGGGCTTCTGCCTCTAGGCAGTGGCAACGGCCTCCGCCGTCAGACTCTAGAGGAAAATCTCAGGGTCAGACCCAGGCTCAAAAGAATTCCTGGGGCCGGAAACCCGCAAAGCAGAATCCTAAAGCCTCATCATGAAGAGGCAACTCCTCTCACCAAGGTGAGGGGGAAGACTTCTGCAGTTTTCATAAGTCTGGCAAGAGGAAATTCAGGACAGTTGGGTCATCTCCATGGTAACGCTGGGTTACAAGCTGGAATTTCGGGACTTTCCACCGTCTCGTTTCCTGAGGTCAAGCGTTCCAAAAGATCCAGAGAAAAGACCATCTCTGTTTCAGGCACTAGACTGATCAATATCTCAAGGGGTGATCATACAGATCCCAGCAAAAGAGCAAAGTCTGGGGTTTTATTCAAATCTTTTTATGGTACCAAACCAAATGGAGATGTCCGACCCATTCTAGATCTCAAAAATGTAAATCAGTTCCTGAAGATCTGCTCTTTTCGCATGGAGACGATCAGGTCAGTAGTTTCTATCCTTCTAGGAGGATAACTTCTATGGACATCAGGGATGCATATCTGCATGTTCCTATATTTCCCGCTCACCAAAGGTTTCTGCGGTTCGAGTTAGAACAGCAGCATTTCCAGTTTGTAGAGACCTGCCCTTCAGGCTAGCTACAGCACCCCGGGTGTTCACAAAAGTGCTGGCCCCACCTCTAGCCAGGTTAAGGGCACAGGGCATAACAGTCGTGGCGTACCTAGATGATCTATTGCTAATAGACCAGTCGGTGGCTCGTTTGGAGCAAAGTGTACACATTACAACCAGTTACCTGGAAAGTTTGGGTTGGATTCTCAACCTAGAGAAATCTTCCTCAATACCTCTAAAAAGGCTGGAGTACTTGGGTCTGATCATAGACACAGCCCAGGAAAGGGTGTTCTTGCCTCGGGCAAAAATTAACTCCATAAGAAAGCTGGTGCGGATGGTCAGGTCAAAAGGCAATCCCTCCATTCTATTTTGCTATTGCTAGGAAACATGGTAGTTCCCTATACCCAGTTCCATTCAAGACTGTTGCGAAACAGTATCCTGTCTACATGGAACAAATCAATTCAAGCTTTAGACTTGCCAATGCAGCTGTCCCCAAGAGTGTCCCAAAGCCTCAGTTGGTGGTTACTAACCCAGAATCTGCTGAAAGGAAAATCCTTCAGACCAGTTATCTGGAAAGTGGTAACGACAGATACCAGCCTTTCAGGCTGGGGAGCAGTACTAGAGAAGACAACTGTCCAGGGACAGTGGACAAGAACAGAAAGAGCCTTGCCTATCAATATCATAAAGACTCGGCCAGTGTGTCTGGCTCTGAAGGCCTGGACGTCCAGGTTACGGGATTGTCCTGTCAGGATCCAATCCGACAGTGCCACAGCTGTGGCCTATATCAATCACCAAGGGGACACCAAGAGTCTCTCAGCGCAGAGAGAGGTGAACCATATTCTAACTTGGGCAGAAAGGAATGTTCAGTGCCTATCGGCAAAAATGGGGCCTGGGTGGGGCCCGTCCCTCGTGCTGCCCATTACGGGGGTGTCCTTCTGGCGCGGTGCGCCACAGTCCTCTCTTCTCTTCCCTCCCTCCCTCCTCGCCGCGATCTCCGTTGTGTCACAGAGCTTAACTACACAGACCGCAGTAACAATGTCCCACCTCCTGTGACAGACGGCACACTGATCCAATGGTGGGACATTGAATCAGTGTGACGTGATTACAGAAGGCGGAACATCATTACTGCAATCCGGGCAATTCAAATGCAGCTCCGTGACAAACGGAGATCGTCGCTCTGATTCGGGAACTGGCAAGCTGCGTGACGGGCACTGGCAGGCTGCATGACAGGCAGAAAAGTCACTACATTGTCTTGATGTGGTGAGAACAGTGAAAATCTATTTAAAGACAACTGCTCAGATTCGTAAGACTGATGTCTTATTTATTCTGCCCAAGGGTCCTAAGAAAGGACAGGCAGTGTCGAAATCCACTGTCGCTAAGTGGATTTGGCAAGTTATAATTCAAACTTATAATTTAAGGGGTAAGATTCCCCCTTTTCAAGTTAAGGCACACTCTACCAGGGCGGTTAGTGCTTCTTGGGCAGTGCGTCACCAGGCCTCTATGGCTCAGATCTGTAAGGCCAGAATTTGGTCTTCAGTACATACATTCACAAAATGTTATCAGGTGGATGTAAGGATGTATGAGCCTCTTTTCCCGCTCTCCGGTTCTTCTCCCGCTTCCGGTTCTTCTGCCGGGCTCCTTTGCTATCTTCTGCTCTTTTGCCGCTCTTTTGCTAGCGTTGGCCCGGTCTTCTCCGTCGTCTTCTTCCCTCTTCTCTTCTTCCGATGTTGACACAACGCTCTTTCCCGCTGTAATGCCGTGTGCGTGGTGCGCAACGACTTATATAGGCATGGGGCGTGGTCACCGGGTGATGTCACCCGGTGACCCCGCCCCTTATGACGTCACAGTCCCCATCATGCCCCAGGAGGTGACGTCATAAGGGGCGGGGTCACGGGTGACATCACCCGGTGACCACGCCCCATCTCTATATAAGTCGTTGCACACCGCGCACCCGGCATTACAGCGGGAGAGAGTGTCGTGTCAACATGGGAAGAAGACGACGGAGGAGACCGGGCCAACGCTGGAAAAAAGAGCGACAAAAGAGCAGAAGATACTGGAGGAGCCTGGCAGAAGAACCGGAAAGCGGGAGAATAACCAAAGAGCAGAGTCGGAAGAGACTCCCAAAGTCGCAAGAGACCCCGGAGCTGCCTAATAAATTACTTTAAAAACCTGTCTAGTGTGTTTTTATTGACACTTTTTTTCCCCAGGTGAATTGGTAGGGGTACGATGTACCCCCATACTCATTCACATAGGGTGGAGGGCCCGGGATCTGGGGGATTCCGATAAGCCCCCCACCCACAGACCCCGACAACCAACGGCCAGGGTTGTCAGGAAGAGGCTCTTGTCCTCATCAACATGGGGACAAGGTGCTCTGGGGTGGGGGGGGCCACAGGGCTCACTGGTCCCCACCCCCTTTCCTGACTGGCCGGGCTGCGTTCTCGGATAAGGGTCTGGTATGGATTTTGGGGGGACCCCCATGCCATTTTTTCGGCGTAGGGGGTTCCCCTTAGAATCCATACCAGACCTAAGGGCCTGGTATGCTCTTGGAGTGGAATTCCTTCTCCTGTTCGCTGCAATAGGAAAATGTGTTTTTCCTATTGCAGCGAGCGCGAGATGTACAGTACCCTGTCGCCGAGAACCAGCGCGATGGGATCACGCTGGAAACACATTCTCGCGGGCAGGTACTATAGGTCCTCAAGTCTGGGTGTACCCTCCGGGTTGTGTCTCTCTCCCCTCAAGTAGCATTGGTATTGGACGTCCCATTAAGTAATTACTTAAGGCCCTGTGTCCCATGATGTACGATAAAGAAAATAGGATTTTTATAACAGCTTACCTGTAAAATCCTTTTCTTGGAGTACATCATGGGACACAGAGGTCCCTCCCCTCTTTTTGGGATTTAAGCATATTGCTTTGCTACAAAAACTGATGTGCTCCTGGAAGGAGCAGGGGTTATATAGGGAGTGAACTTCCTGGATTGGAGTATACCAGTGTCCATCACCTGAAGGTGACCTATAACCCATTAAGTAATTACTTAAGGCTATGTGTCCCATGATGTACTCCAAAAAAAGGATTTTACAGGTAAGCTGTTATAAAAATCCTATTTTTTTAAATCTGTGCGGCGCTGCGAATGCAGCGTTGAACCGATTAGGACGATGCCATTGCCACCGATTTGAAATGCAATTTGACCTGATCGCATGTCAAATTGTACCAATGTGAATCAGGGCTTAGCCATGAAACATGGTTCATATTAGAATTGACTTTTGTGAAAGGACATCAAATACTCAATGTGCGCCAAGACAGCTTGAGTTATCAAAGCGGTTGAAGTTATACTGTGGTTCACAGTGCAGTCACTGCGGTTGCTTTGGTACCAGACTGACATACAGTATCTTTGCAACCCTGAGAAGCTTGTGATTTGTGAGCATGTGTCATGGCTAAACCACAGAATTATGTTGGGGTCCTTGATCGTGTAAGGATGGAAACAATAGTATATTAGAGATGTGACTCACTTGTTTCTTTTATTTACAGAAAGCTCCAGTGATTCTGACTGTGATACAGATGATGATAGCTGCTCCAGCAGCTCGGACTCTGAAGTGTTTGACGTGATCGCAGAAATAAAGAGGAAGAAAGCTCATCCCGACCGCCTCCATGAAGAGCTATGGTATAATGACCCTGGTCAGGTTTGTATCCGCTCTATTTATCATTTGCCTGGAATGACATGAGAAGCAGTGTTTCTTGTGAATGAGTATCAGCACAGTTATTAATGAGCATCTAATGTAAAACTCCAGTCCAGTTAAGAAAAAGGAATTCATAAATTCAGTTGTTCAAATCACATCCTATAACTGATAATTATTGCTCACTTCTGTTTTTAACGGAACAGTGGCTAACATACACTTCATTACCTGTGGTCATTATTTTTCTGTGCCCATCTCTGAATAATAGAGCAGATAATGAAAAATTATTTTTCTTTAATGTACATCACGGGACACCATATTAATTACTGAATGGGTTATAGGCCACCTTCAGGTGATTGACACTGGCATAATTAAAGACAGGAAGTCCCACTCCCTATATTACCCCTCCCATACAGAGAGAACCTCAGTTTTTTTTTTCACCAGTGTCTAAGGTGTAGGTCATGGTTAAGTTTGTGCTGAAGAATGCTCCTTAGAGGATCCTGACTGGGTCAAGGAGTTGCGCAATCGGATCCATTCAAAGAGCCAGTAACAAGGGCTACAGTGGATGGTACCCGAGCCTCGGTATGGAAGAACAAGGTCTTGCCTGTAATGCTTCTCTTAAGGTGAGCTGGGCTCTGGGATCCAGTACCTTGGTCACTTTCATATACCACAGGTTATTCTGGCAGAGCGCTTTACAGCTCCAAGGCAGTGGACCCTATACACAAAAGGGACCCCGTCCTTGAAGGTCTGGCATTACTCCAACCTGCTGTGATGGGTAAAGATTGGGTCACTGTGAGTATTCCAGTAAGTACCCTGCGGCGGGAATGGTAAGTTAAGGAGATTCTGGGGTAACTCCTATGGACTTCTTTAAAATCTGTTTTCCGGGCTGTTCATTTATGCTATGTGCTCTTGCTCATGCGGGTTGCTTTTTTTTCCCCAGCCACTAGAGGGCGCAGGTTCGCTCAAGTCTAGCCTATTTTTTTTTATATAGGCAGAAAGAGGAAGGGCGGCCATTGCCATGTGGTGACAGGTCAGATAGACCTTGGAGAAAACAGCGGCCCATGAGTGTGTGAGTACTTGCTTGAGAGAACTGGTGCAGACAAGTCCTGATTACATGCTGCATATTTTCTGCCTATCCGAGGGGCATGTTCATCTGTAAGTAGATACACCCCTGGATGATTAGCAGTTCACTTTAAAAGTGTTATTATCTGCTTGTATGCAGGAACAGCATTATATACGTACTTGCAAATTTATTGCTTAAATTGCTTGTTTTTAAAGTACATGTTTGAAAAACATGAGCATGGGTACATTTTAGGGAGTTGTATCTCCAATATAGTGCATATGTGTTTGCTATCTTGCAGGTCTAAGTATAGGACTAACTGCAGTTGGGCAGGTGCTTGCTTACAAACTTGCTAAAAAGCACAGTTGCTAAAACGCACACAGTTGCTAAAAACGCACACAGATGCTGAAACGCACAGTTGCTAGAAACGCACAGTTGCTAGAAACGCACAGTTGCTAGAAACGCACAGTTGCTGAAACGCACAGTTGCTAAAAAATGCCCAGTTGCTAAGACACACAGATGCTGAAACGCATAGTTGCTGAGGCACACGGTTGCTGAAGATAACTGTTGTTACCAGTTCACATGTTTGCATAAAAATACATGGTCATGGGTGTACAAAATGCATGATAATGTTTGTATAGATATACATGGTTCTTACATTGTCGCACAAGGATGCTTGATCGCACAAGGATGCTTGCTCACACAAGGATGCTTAATCACATAAAGATGCTTGATCACACAAGGGTACTTCAGCGCACAAGGATGCTTGATCACGCAGAGGGGCTTGATTGCATAAGGTTGCTTGATTGCATAAAGATGCTGGATCGCATAAGGATGCATGATCGCCTAAAGTTGCATGATCGCCTAGATATGCATGGTTGCATAATGAGGCATGTTAATACATGTTTACTTAAATATACATGATTCCTCATCACATGGGAATGCATGTCTGCATAGATATGTGTTGCGTAATGTTTCATAACACATTTCATAAACACATGCTTGCTTTGCAAAGATGCTTGTTCCATGGCACGTGCTATATGAATGCGGGGATACAGCACACACTTTTAATATTTTTTTGCCATGCTTAAGGGCAAAAGCCTACAGTCCCAAGGCCTCCTTGTGATGGGTCGCCCCCGCTCGATCAAGATGGGGGGTAGACTTTTGTCGTTTTTAACAGGGGCTTGGCAAGTAGACATCCTTGACGGATGGATCATCTATGTTGGTAGTCATTGGCTACTCCCCAAAGACCCAATGAAGAGAAGGTCTTTATTTCTGGCGCTAGACCGCTACGGGCGGCCCTCCCCTCTGGCCCAAAGGGGAACCCGCTCACCGGCAGGCTAAGCCAGGTACCGCATGGGCCCCGCCACCCTTTACCCGGGCGGGCACCCCTCGCGAGGGGGGGCGTCCGGCCGAGCGCTCGGACGCTCACGGCCGAGTAGGGATTGATGTCTCAGGGTGTAATCACAGAGACCCCCTCAGAAGAGCAGAGTATGTGGTTTTATTCAAATCTCCTCACGGTGTTGAAACCGATTGGAGATGTCAGACTCATTTTAGATCGCAAAGATCTGAATCACTTTCTAAACATCCGCTCTTTTCGCATGAATCCACCCTACGGGGAGGAGAAGTTCTAGCATCAATAGACATCGAAGATGCATATCTACATGTGCCAATTTTCCCCGCTTATCAGAAGTTCTGTGTTTTGCGGTAGAACAGCGCCACTTGCAGTTTGTGGCCTTGCCCTTTGGGTTAACCATCGTTTCCCGGGTATTTACAAAAGTTTTGGCCCCAGCACTAGTAAGACTAAGAGGCCAGGGTATAGCAGTAATGGCATACCTTGATCTACCAGCAGCTGGTCATCTGTCAGTGGCATGGTTAAACCAAGAAGTGTCCAGTATAGTCACTTATCTGGAACACCTGGGCTGGATTCTCAACCTAGAAAAATCATCCCTACGGCCAGTAAAAAGGCTGGAGTACTTGGGTCTAGTTATAGACACAACCCACAAGAAAGTGTTTTTTACCCCAGGCAAAAGTTTGCGCTATAAGAGAACTGGTTCACATGGTCAGGACAAGGGTGAGTCCTTCCATTCGCCTTTGCATGAGGAGGTTAGGGAAGATGGTAGCCTCATTCCAGGCTACTGCAAAACAGTGTTCTATCTGTTTGGAGCAGGAAAAACCAGGACTTGGATTACCCGATGAGTTTGACTCCAAGCGCACACCAGTGTCTCAATTGATGGTTGTAAACCGACAACTTGCAGAAGGTAAAAACCTTCATACCTGTTACCTGGAGAGTAGTGATGACCAATGCCAGCCTCTTAGGCTGGGGAGCTGTCTTAGAAGGGAACTCTGTCCAGGGGAAGTGGTCGGAGTCCGAAAGGGCCTTGCCCATCAACATTCTAGAAATTTGGGCGGCACGTCTAGCCCTAAGGGCCTGAACAAGCAGATTACGAAACTATCCTGTCCAGATTCAGTCTGTCAATGCCACGGCCGTAGCCTATATCAATCACCAAGGCAGTACCAAAAGTCATGCCGCCCAGAAAGAGGTAAGCCATATTCTGGCTTGGGCAGAAGAGCATGTTCCTTTCCCGTCTTCGGTGTTTATCCCAGGAGTGGAAAATTTGCAGGCAAATTTCTTGAGTCGCCAGCAATTGCTTCCTGGAGAATGGCCTCTGCATCCCGACTTTTTTCTTGCCATACGTTAGAAGTGGGGTACCCTGGACGTGGACTTATTAGCGTCCAGGTTCAACAGAAAACTGGACAACTTTGTGTCAAGGACAAGGGATCTGCTCACTTGCGGGACAGATGCCTTAGTGACTCAATGGGATCTATTCTCACTGATTTATGCATTTTCTCCAGTTTGCTTGCTTCCACAGGTTAAAAGAGGAACGGAAGCTAGTAATCTTAGTTGCTCTGGCTTGGCCTAGGAGATCCTGGTATGCGGAGATCATGAGGATGGCAGTAGAGGATCCTTGGACTCTTCCGTAGCGCCTGGACCTGCTTTTGCAAGGGCCAATGTTCCACCCTGCCTTACAAGCGCTACATTTGACGGTTTGGCTGTTGAGACCCTCGTTCTAGGACGTTGGGGGCTTTCAGGCTCAGTGGTAACTACCCTGATTAATGCAAGGAAGCTGGTCTCTAGGGCTATTTACTATAGGATCTGGAAGGCCTATGTCTCCTAGTGCGGAAACAGGGGTTGGCATCCTCACAAGTATGTCATAAGTAGAATTCTCACCTTCTTACAGTTAGGAATAGAGATGAAACTAGCCTTGAATTCTATCAAAGGTCAACTCTCGGCCTTGTCAGTTTTTTTTTTTTTTTTTCCAAAAACCTCTGGCTTCGCATTCCTTAGTTCGGGCCTTTATACAGGGAGTATTGCTTATAAACCCACCAGTTAAACCACCTCTGTGCATTTAAACCTGGTCTTGTCAGTTCTTCAGGAGTCTCCCTTTGAACCAATGTGTGATGCTCCATTTGTACTTGTCACAAGGAAATTTGTATTTTTGGTTGCAATAACCTCCGCAAGAAGAGTTTCTGAAGTTGGCAGCTTTCTCTTGTAGAGAGCCATACTTGATCATTCATAACGATAAGGTGGTCTTACGTCCTCGTCCGTCCTTTTTTTTTCTAAGGTAGCATCCAGTTTTTATGTGAACCAGGATATTTATCTACCTTCATTTTTTCCAGAACCATGTTGTGCAGAGGAAAATTTACTACACTCCTTTGATGTAGTAAGAGCGGTTCATTTCTGTCTGGAAGCAACTGCTCAGATACGAAAAACTGACACTTTGTTACCAGAAGGCCCCAGAAGGGGGCCAGCAATTGACCATCTCTAGGTGGATCTGTCAGGTCATTATTCAGGCCTATGATTTAAAAGAGAAAATTCCGCCTTTTTTCGTCCAAGAGCACACTCTACCAGGGCAGTTAGTGTCTCTTGGGCAGTTCATCATCAAGCCTCCATGGCTCAGGTTTGTACGGCTGCCACATGGTCATCAGTACATACATTCACAAAAATTCTATCAAGTGGATGTAGGTCAGCAAGAGGATGCCGCCTTCGGGCGCAGTGTTCTGCAGGCAGCAGTATAGGTCCTCACGTCTGACGGAGGTCTGCATTTGTTGTTTTGTGTCCCCCTCCCCTCAGATAGCATTGCTTTGGGACATCCCATTCAGTAATTAATATGGTGCTCTGTGTCCCGTTATGTACGATAAAGAAAATAGGATTTTTATAACAGCTTACCTGTAAACATTGTTTAAAATGCAAGTCCAGGTTTTTTTTTAATCAATGCTTACTTTGGTAACTCATGTTTAAGTCACGTTTTAGTCACGTTTTGTTTACAGGCGTTTTTAATAGAGATACATTTTTGACTAATTAAAAAAAAAAAATTAAAAACGCTCCTAAACGAAAACGCGGCACATGAACGCAGCAAAACAGATGTTTTTAAAAGTTGTTTACTATCTGTCAAGTTAAATCATTCAGGGGAGGTTTTAAAACGTCCCGTGTACTTTAAGCCTTATGGTTTCTTTGGTGCCATTTTATTATTTGATCCTACAAATACATTATTACTTTAGTGTGGCATTCTTTGGGTTTTTAGATCAAAATGCCTGTAAATTTGTAACTTTGTAAATGTTTTGTTAAACGCCTCTTAAAAAAACAAAACAAAAACATACCGACTGTTAATTAGATCAGATTCTCTATATAAACCCAGAAAAGTGGGAGGTTAGGTTGAGTTTGCTCCTTTGTTTTAGATTCTCCCTTTTTTTTTTAAACTCACCGCATAAGCTGGGAGTCTGTTACAACCATCATCTGTTCTTTTGGTAAAATAATACTTTCTAAGGTTCCTTCTGCTAGTTTGAGAGCATTTTTGTCAACTGATCCTGTGTGATAGAACTTCCTATATATAGTATACAAGCAACACATGCTAGGTGTTGATTTACTGCCGTAATTACTGTTTATATGTTTTTGTGTGTTTTAAAAAAATGAAAAGAATTTCCAGTTTAAAAACTGGCAATACATGTAACAAGAATTAAGACATCTGAGATTCGAAGATGACAAGTGCCAAGGCTTTAAAAAGACATAACTTATTGTAGAGGCAAGTATATTTTCTACTTAATGGGGCTGGTTTACATCAAATGGATCAAAGAAGCAAAAGTGGAACTCTTGCCAATAGCAAGTATTTCTTTAGCTTTGAAATGAAGCAAAGGATGTAATTGGTTGCTATGGGCAGCTACTCCAGTATTCTTTGCTCCAGCTTTTGTAAATTAGTCATGGTGTCTAAGGTATGCGACTGATGTTATATAAAGCAAATATAAGAAAATTGTCTCTAAGAATCTCAAGAGGGCACCAGATTATTATATATTCTTCCAAAATAACTGTAGGAGCTAGTTTATAAAATAATTAAACCTATATATACATATATGTGTATATGATTATTCCTGTATCAAGCTGAAAACTGAAGCAAGCAAAGATACACCACTGTTGTTCTCTAAACACAAACTTTCATGGAGGAGTGCCACGGTTCAATAAAGCGAGTCCGTTTGAAGCATCTATGTAATTAAGCAATTTCCCGACTCAAGGGCCCCTTTATATATTCATGGCATAGGCATTCTCCACTGTCACAGAGCTGGTACAGATCCATTGGAAAACTTCTCAGCAGGTTGGTAGACTTGAAGTCAATGGGCACAACAAGGAATTCCGGAAGGCTGCATTGGAGACAAGTGTAACCTGTTTAAACAAATAGAAAATGTGCTTCCATTAGTCAATTCTAATCACTGCTCGCTTACCCCCTGAGTTACAATCTGAATCTTCACCTTCAACGCCCTGACCCTGCAGTTTAGACATCCAAAGGAGTTAAGGTCTTGAGGGTCCTGTTCTATAATGGTAAATTTCCATCATTCGATGAATTGGAAATTAAGTATAACCTTCCTGATACCTTTTTTGATATATTTACAGTATCACAAAAGTGAGTACACCCCTCACATTTTTGTAAATATTTTAATATATCTTTTTATATGACAACACTGAAGATATGACACTTTGCTACAATGCAAAGTAGTGAGTGTACAGCTTGTATAACAGTGTAAATTTGCTCTCCACTCAAAATAACTCAACACACAGCCATTAATGTCTAAACTGCTGGCAACAAAAGTGAATACACCGCTAAGTGAAAATGTCCAAATTGGGCCCAATTAGCCATTTTCCCTCCCAGGTGTCATGTGACTCGTTAGTGTAACAAGGTCTCAAGTGTGAATGGGGAGCAGGAAGTTCAACATGGCACCTCGTGGCAAAGAATTGTTGCTCTACATAAAGGTGCCTTAGGCTATAAAAAGATTGGCAAGACCCTGAAACTGAGCTGAAGCACAGTGACCAGGAACATACAGCAGTTTGACAGGACAGGTTCCACTCAGATCAGGCCTTGCCATGGTTGACCAAAGAAGTTGAGTGCACTTGTTGAGCGTTATATCCAGAGGTTGTCTTTGGGAAATAAACGTATGAGTGCTGTCAGCATTGCTGCAGAGGTTGAAGGGGTGGGGGGTCAGCCTGTCAGTGCTCAGACCATATGCCGCACACTGCATCAAATTGGTCTGCATGGCTGTCGTCCCAGAAGGAAGCCTCTTCTAAAGATGATGCACAAGAAAGCCCGCAAACAGTTTGCTGAAGACAAGCAGACTAAGGACGTGGATTACTTGAACCATGTCCTGTGGTCTAAGACCAAGATAAACGTATTTGTTTCATATGGTGTCAAACGTGTGTGGTGGCAACCAGGTGAGGAGTACAAAGACAAGTGTGTCTTGCCTACAGTCAAGCATGGTGGGAGTGTCGTGGTCTGGGGCTGCATGAGTGCTGCCGTCACTGGGGAGCTAAAGTTCATTGAGGGAACCATGAATGCCAACATGTACTGTGACATACTGAAGCAAAGCGTGATACCCTCCCTTCGAACCCAAATACACCTCCAAGACGACCACTGATGGACTGGCTAAGCATGTCTCCAGACCTAAACCCTATTGAGCATCTGTGGGGCATCCTCAAATGGAAGGTGGAGGAGCACAAGGTCTCTAACATCCACCAGCTCTGTGATGTCGTCATGGAGGAGTGGAAGAAGACCCCAGTGGCAACCTGTGAAGCTCTGGTGAACTCCATGCCCAAGTGAGTTAAGGCAGTGCTGGAAAATAATGGTACCCACACAAAACATTGACACTTTGGACCCCATTTTGATATCTTCACTTAGGGGTGTACTCACTTTTGTTGCCAGTGGTTTAGACATTAATAGCTGTGTGTTGAGTTATTTTGAGGGGACAGGAAATTTACACTGTTATACAAGCTGTACACTCACTACTTTACATTGTAGCAAAGTGTAATTTCTTCAGCGTTGTCACATGAAAAGATATAATAAAAAATTTACAAAAACGTGAGGGATGTACTCACTTTTGTGAGATACTGTAACTACACCATGCTTGTACCTGCCAGTTTAATCTAGCATTACTCCGTAATATCATCCACCAGCACCGAAGTGCTTTTGCGTGATGAAGAGCTACAGAAGGCCCACCCAACGACGTATAAGGTTTTCAATAGCCCACCCCACGTGGCTTAGATAAATGTAGGGAAGCCTGGACTCTAGACCTGCCCCCCCTTGATAATGATGACTGGGATAACACTTTCCAGTATCTGTTTAATTGTTTAACTTCAACTAGAGATAGGTTTGTGAAAGATTTCGGCCAGAGATAGGCTACTTACAATGATAGAGGATGTCTCTCTAAATTTGACAAAGTCTGGTCCCCATGGCTTGAGAGCTCCAATACAGCATTTTAAACCCATGCATATCCTCCTTAATGTATCATGGTTTGAGGGATGTCCTGTCTGCTGTATGTGGGCCCCTATAGCTGACTTTATGTTTATTCACAGAAGGCATCCTCTGCTGTTTTTAGGCTTTATAATATCATTTGACTTTTTTTCGTATCATTGCAGCAGTAGACCTGGGCTTACATCTGTGGTTAAATATAGTGGAACTTGACTATTGATATTTCTCCTCTTACCTCTGTTGGTGACATTTAATGGACTGTTTGGTGAAATGAAGCACAACTGACTTTTAAGTTAGTGCAATAGCACTAGTTCAACGTTTTGTTCTGGTTTTGTAAACATCTGTAAAATTTAATAAAATGGAATTTATAAAAAAATAACAAATAGAAAAAATGCAAAGTCACCAGCACACCAAGCAAATGTTCATCAACTATGTCAAATAAGACAAAGAATATTGACATTTCAGGGCCTCATAGGGTCCCTTCTTCAAAGTAACATAGTGACCATGAACAATATTTCCTGTGACGAGCGCCCTAACATCAAGAAAAGGATGTCTCTATCAGACCTCGCTAGGTTGACAACAATATCATCAACCAAAGAAATTTACAAAGTAATTGATCCAAACTCTGGGACCTGTCCAAATCACAAAGGTATCAGCTATGTAGCTCGGCCAAATTTTGAAATACGTAAAGTGTGGGGAAGAGAAGTTGTACTTTTCCGCCAACAGATTTGCATAAAGCTGACAGCGGAACTGCCCATTTCAATATACCTTCTGTGAATATAAAGACCAAAGAAATAAACAGGAAGGGTATAGTAACATATACCCTATATTACCAAAAGTATTGGGACACCTGCCTTTACACGCACATGAACTTTAATGAAAAACAGATTTGCATAAAAGCTGACAGCGGAACTGCCCATTGCAATACCCCTTGTGTGAATATATAGACCAAAGAAATAAACACGCAAATGAACTTTAATGGCATCCCAGTCTTAGGACGTCAGGTTCAATATTGAGCTGGCCCACCCTTTGCAACTATAACAGCTTCAGCTCTTCTGGGAAGGCTGTCTATGGGAATGTCTTACCATTCTTCTAGAAGCGCATTTGTGAGTTCAGGCACTGATTTAGATCAGAAGGCCTGGCTCACAGTCTCTGCTCTAATTCATCCCAAAGGTTTTATATCGGGTTGACATGCAGGCCAGTCAAGTTCCTTCACCCCAAACTTGCTCACCATGTCTTTATGGACCTTGCTTTGTGCATTGGTCCAAATAATTTGGTGAAGGGAGGATTATGGTGTGGGGTGGTTTTTTCAGGGGTTGGGCTTGGCCCCTTAGTTTCAGTGAAGGGAACTCTTAAGTGCAGTGTTGTGCAGTCATGTTGGAACAGGAAGGGGCCAAAATGTCTTGGTATACTAATGCCTTAAGAGTTCCCTTCACTGAAACTAAGGGGCCAAGCCCAACCCCTGGAAAACAACTTCACAACATAATCCCCCCTCCACCAAATAATTTGGACCAGTGCACAAAGTAAGGCCCATAAAGACATGGATGAGCAAGATGGTATTGTTAGCAACGCAGAAAGGAGAGTACCCTTGTAACCAACAGAAGCCAGTCTTCTAAAAAGACCAGTTAAACAAATCAGGTCCAAATGGCTTGCACGCAAGAGTCCTCAAGGAACTTGGCCAGGTCATTGCTAGACCATTATTCCTAATCTTTAAGGAAAGTGTACTGACTGGAATGGTACCAGCGGATTGGTGAAAAGCTAACTTGGTACCAATAATCAAGAACAGGCTGAGATAAATACCTGGAAACGACAGGCCTGTCAGCTTTAACATCAATAGTTTGTAAACTATTGGAGGGGATGATAAGGGGATCCAAGAATTGGCTGTTAAAAATAGAATCATTGCTAGCATGGGTTTATGAAGGATTGCTCCTTCCAGACCAACATATTAATACTGTATTCTATGACTAATTTGGATAAAGGAAGGCAGGTGGATGTAGTGTATCTAGACTTCGCCAAAGCATTTGACACAGCACCCCATAAACGATTAATCTACAAATTTAAGTCTGTTGGCGTTGACAATCATATATGTACCTGGATAGAAAACTGGTTACAGGGGCGCGTCCAGAGGGTGGTGATCAATGGTGTACCATCTGAATGGTCTGAAGTTGTAATGTGTACCCCAGGGCTGTTTAACTTGTTGGGATAAATATTTCAATCTCAGTGTTTGCTGATGATGTAAAGCTGAGCAACTTCACAACAGGATATAGAAACTTTAAAGGAAGATGTCGATAAAATGGATGGGTGGTCACACACATGGCAAATTAGGTTCAGTTTAGGGAAATGTAAAGTAATGCACTTGGGGGCTAAAAATATTAATACAAGCAACACGCACATGCGCAGTAGGAAACCTGCTGTGAAGCTTGAATGCTTCACTGACGGTTTCCCCTACTTATATTGCAGGGGCCTGCATCTGAAGCAGATTGACGAATCAGCACGGGGTCCAGACATTGAGAGATCCCTGGACAGGTAAATGTCCTTATAATAAAAATCA
This sequence comes from Aquarana catesbeiana, assembly GCF_042186555.1. Lineage (NCBI taxonomy): Eukaryota > Metazoa > Chordata > Amphibia > Anura > Ranidae > Aquarana > Aquarana catesbeiana. The sequence continues at coordinate 357,260,364 of NC_133328.1, read as the reverse complement.
GCAGCTACAGTATTTGTAGCTGCTGACTTTTTTATTATTAACAGACTGGAGCTCCTCTTTAACCACTTGCCGACCAGCCGCCGTAATTATATTGCAGCAGGTCGTCTCTTCTGCGCTAACCGATGTATCGGTACGTCAGTTCGTGCATGTGAGATTGTGGGCGCGTGCGCCCGCTGCGTGCCGTGAGAGCTCACCCACAGTCCGGCGGACTGAAGGCTGCATGCAATCTCTGTATACAAAGGCAGAACGGGGATCTGCCATTGTAAACAAGATGTCCCCTGCCGTTCTGACAGGGGACATCTCAGAGATCTACTGTTCCCAGTGATTGGGAACAGCTATCTCTATCATGTCCCAGGTAGCCCATCCCCCCTACAGTTAGAACACTTTGAGGGAACACATTTAACCCCTTGATCACCCCTAGTGTTAACCCCTTCCCTGCCAGTGTCATTTATACATTGATTAGTGCATTTTTATAGCACTGATCAATGTAATAATGTCACTGGTCCCCAAAAAGTGTAATTTGGGGTCAGATATGTCGCCACAATGTTGCAGTCCCGCTAAATATCGCAAATCACTGCCATTACCAGTAAAATAAATAAAAGTCCCTACATCTATCCCATAAAACACGATAACTTTTGCGCAAGCCAAAAATATGTAGAGGAATATATATTGGCATGAACTGATGAAAAAAAAATTTTTTTTTATATAATTATTTTTTATTGGATATGTATTATAGCAAATTTTTTTTTTCAAAATTGTCACTCTTTTTGTTTATAGCGCAAAAAATAAAAACCGCAGAGGTGATCAAATACCATCAAAAGAAAGCTCTATTTGTGGGAATAGAGGTACAGTGTCGCACGACCGCGCAATTGTCAGTTAAAGCGACGCAGTGCTGTATCGCAAAAAATGGCCTGTCATTAAGGGGGGAAATGCTTCTGGGGCTTAAGTGGTTAACCACCTCAATACAGGGCACTTTCACCCCCTTCCTGCCCAGGCCATTTTTCAGCTTTCAGCGCTGTCACAATTTGAATGACATTTGCGTAGTCATGTAACACTGTACCCAAATTAATTTTTAATCATTTTCTTCAAACAAACAGAGCTTTCTTTTGGTGGTATTTAATCACTGCTGGGTTTTTTATTTTTTTACAAAAAAAAAGAAAAAAAAAGACCGAAAATTTTGAAAAGAACATTTTTTTCTTAGTTTCTGTCAGTAAATTTTTAAAAGTTATTTTTCTCCTTCACTGATGTGCGCTGATGAGGCGGCACTGATAGGCTACACTGATGGGCACTGATTAGGAGGCACTATTATGGAGCACTGATAGGCACCAATGGGTGGCACTGATGGGAATTGATAGGCACCACTGATGAACAGGCACTGATGGACAGTAAAAGGCAACAGTGACTGGCACCAGTAATGGACATTTATTTGTGTCACTGATGGACACTGATTGGTGGCACTCATGAGCATTGATTGTTGGCACTCATGGGCACTGATTGGTGGCACTTCTGGGGCTTTACTGTAATCAGGGTACTGATGATCAATGCCCTGATTACATGCCCTGTTCTCCCCTGCAAGGAAATGCTGCTGATTGTCAGTGTGAGGCAAGGAGAGACGATTAAGGGCACTTCCTGTATTTACATGTGACCGGCTGTGATTGGATACAGCCGATCACATTGTTAAAGAGCTGCGTCAGCGGCTCTTTGCAGAGACCGGGGCTGTGTCGTGTCCTAGCAGCATGGAGAGGTCGCCGTGCTGCTCACCCCCGGAGGTGCACGAGATCAGCCGTTCGGGTGTGCCGTCATATGACGTCCACCAACAACGACAGCCGCACCGTCCCTCCATCATTTGAGTGTAGAGGTCAGTAGTAAGTAAAAGGGTTTAGGTGCAAGTAACGCATGGTGCATGGGTCAGGAGAAAATAACACAGAGTGCAGGAACCACAAGGGGATATTGCAGAATGCAAGTACCAGGAGTAAATATTGCAGAGTGCAGTGGCCAGGAGTAAGTATTGCAACATGCGGGGGGCCAGGAGTGAGTATTGCAGGGAGCAGGGGTCAGAAGTATTACAGAATGCCGGGTTTGGGAATACATATTGCAGAGTGCAGGGGTTGGGAGTGAGTATTGCAGCAAGCAGGCGTCTGGAGTAATTATTGCAGAGTTCAGGGGTTGGGAATATGTAAGCAGATTGCAGGGATCAGGAATAAGTATTGCAAGGTTCAGGGGTCAGGAGTGTATAACACAAAATGCAGAGTTCAGTTGTATGTAATGCAGAGTACAGGGGTTAGGAGTAAGTAATTCAGAATGCAGGGGTCAGTAGTATGTAACTCAGAGGTCATGAGTAAGTAACACAGAATTCAGAGGGTTAGTTGTGAGTAATATAGAGTGCAGGGATCAGTACCACAGCACAAAATCCCCCCTTCCTTTTCTATTGTAAAATGTACTCACTGACCTCAAATGCCTGACAGAGTGAGGGAAGTTTCCCCAGGTATCCCTTTCTGTTGTGTCCTATCACACGTCAGAGTCAAAGAGAAGCCTAGGACTTTAGCTTTGAGAGGCGGCATTATGAGGTTGGTCACGATCTACGTAGTCAAAGGGTTGCTGATCCCTACCCCAATGTGATCCCTAACACTAATTAACTCCTGTAGATTTTTCTTTTGTGCCACTGGACTGAAATACTGATTTTATGTAAATATGTATTTCAGTCCTGTATGTCAGTATGCAGTTATCACCTTAAAATGTATTTTTCCTTTACTGAAATGTTTTGGTACATACTTGTTTTGATGTTAATTTAGTACTTAAAAACATTTTTGCAAAACTGTGAAGTTAAGATTACACCGTGTAATGAATCTCGTTTCCCTTCTTTGTAAGAAGTAACTCCTAAATGTATGATAATGAGAAAATTACTATTTTATAGCATTGAAAACATGCCAGTAAGATTCAGTAATTCTCCTGAAATTAATGCTAATAGTTATTTAAGTACTTTAATATAAATTCTGACTTGTTTTATGTATTTTATTTTATTATCCAAGATTTCTGCATTCATAATTGAACAAAAAAAAAAATACTACAAGTTTATTCTGCATGAGTTCCATATTCATGTTAATACAGTGTAAACAAGAACATGTGCAAGGATTTCCTCTTTTAATTAGGAGTAACATTCAGAAACTTTATGAGAGACTAAAAATCTTTAATGTGTTTTTACCCCAAAAAATATTTATTTTTGCCAAATGCCAGAGAGTTAAGGTGATTGTAAACCCTTACCTATATCCAGAGTGGTGGTTAGCCTCAGATGATAAATAGAGATTAAATAAAATCCTCCTACATAAATTGTACCTGTTTATCTGCAGCCACATCTGATCTACATCTGTTTAAAGAGGAACTGCAGTCTGCTCACATCATTTGTAATAAAAACATCTTTGCCATTCTGAAGCTTCCCTACAACCACTTTGCATATTATTTTATACATACTGTGATTCTGTACTTGCCAAATATGCTGCAGAAATCTCCCTTCACTAAGTCTGGCTGCATCCGTTTTAACTGTGGGCAGCTGAAGCTGCTCCCTGTTCACTTCCTGGATTTACACAGACACAGAGGCACACCGCCAGCTCTGCAGCTCTCATTGGCCCTCATATGGATCACCCCACCCCTCCCTTCCTGGCAAACTCTCATTAAAGTGAGAGAGAGCTGTGCCTGGTGTCATACGCTTAGGCTAATGACCAGACAAGAAAGAAGTGGGATGTATAAGGTATTTACTGTCAGAAAAAAAAATGTTTTCCTATCCAAAGTTAAAACAACAAGGGCAGAAGATTTAATAGATGGAAAGTTAAAAAAAAGTCTCAAGGTCTGCTTTAAAGTCCAGAAGCTACACATCTTTTCTGAGCTTCCAGAGGCAGGGAATCTGACTTCGCACACTGCACAGCTCGAAGAGGAGAGCTGAATTCAGTGGGTAAAGGACACACCCCCTCTACACAATCTCCTAAGGAAGCATGCACAACTGAGGCTGTCAATAACAGTCTGTCTGCTGGAAGCCCCATACCCCTCAATTCCTTGGAGTGGGCACAACCTGACATAAATGACTCCTCCCGATAGCAGAGGAACTAGACTGAAGACAGAAATCAGACTCAGTGCTTTGGGTTGAGGCATGTATACACTATAGTAGGATATGCTTTGTTTATTTTTTTTTTTATGTCAGAGGTTTACAACCACTTTAAACCATCTGACTGTTTAATCTCAGGGACTCTGTAGGTGAAATCTGCTGAGAGCCCCCGCATCCTTTTGGATTTTTTGTACTTATTTTATATTATAGAAATTGCAAGAGAACTTGCTGATCATGCAAAGGTGGGCAGGAGCACCTTAAACTACCAAGCAGAAAGGAAAACTTTTTATTTGACAGGGAGGGCTCTTTGAAAAAGCTGTTGTAAGTGTAAACGTGTAAGAGTAGTGTTCTGTACCATATATAAAAAAAATGAAAACTAAAAGATATTTTCTACAGTCCATATGTGTGGTGAGTCCCTCATAATATAGCGAGAGCTCACAAAAATCCTTCAAGACTCCACCGTCAACTAAAAGAAAACACTTTTAGGACCCTATAATGTGTTTTTGTGTTTTATAGCAGTGTTTTTGTCATCTAATGCCTTTTTTCAGTGAGTATACACTTGAGTTCAGAAAATTCATTTTCATTGCAAATTTTTGGGTGCGGTATTCCCAGTGTGAGTTTGTGAGCATTGCAGCACAAAAAGTTTAATCCCATAGCAGTGATGTTCTCGGAATAATAGTAACTTGCTCAATTTGCCTTAATTTGAGTTTTATATCATTTTCCAAGGACCTTTGCAGCCCGATTGAGTATGGCTTTTAAATATATCAGGAAACATGAGGTCTTCTTTATAGATGACTTGGTACCGCAAATCTCATTTTCAGCTTGCCAGCAGCTTTCTGGAATTTAGAACAGTTGTTGAAATTTTTTTCTTTAAAGCCACTGGTCACAAACATATTTTTGACATGACTTCATATTAAATATATTTAGGTGGAAAGGAACAGTATCTACATCACAGATAATGCAACAAATGTAAAGGTAGTTAAGAAGCAGGAAGCTCAGAGCTGAACACTTTCTTTCCCTTCTGAAATTGGGTGATAATTGGTAAATCAAATATATTTACTCTTAGTTATTTGGTCTCTGTGCTTACATGTATATTGCATGACAATATACAATACCTTCTATGTATTCTACTTTTTCTTCCCCAAAGGAATGTAAACAAGTCAATGATTGACATCATTGTTGAACAGCATAATTTTTCCTGATTTTGTAAATGTCCTTGTAAACAGACTTTCTTTCTTGCCCATTGAGGGATACAGAAATTCAGAAGCGTTTAGGTTATACTGCAATTTACAGGAGTTTGAGACACTGTTAAAAATCGTAAGACAGCCCTCATATAACCGTTTCTCTACCCAGCATGCCTTAGCTTTTTTTTTTTTAGCTAGTGTCCTTTGACGTTGGACACATTTTAAAATGTGTTTTTTCTAGCCTTCCTTGCTTTGTAAAATGTTTTCCGTTGCAACTTCAACTAAGATTCCTCGCTACAGTACTGCCTGATCTGGTCTCTACAGCTCTAACCACTTTTGGCTTCTTTGCTGACAACAAACAGCTTTCTGTCCCCAGAGGCTCTAAGTGTGTTCCCTTCTAATGCTTGTTTTTAAAACTCTTGAGGCCTTAGGTTAAACCGATTCTGTGGGCTCAGTTAACATCTCTGATTCAGATCCAGACTCCCGACAGTAAATCTGTAATGTGACTGTTTTTGAGGCACTTCAATCTTCTGCCATTGACTCAGATTTACAGAGGGGGGTTTCAAGCCCCATTGATTTATTGCATAATACCCTGCACCTGGAAGGTCACCCAACTGTTTCAATCCTTGGATCTTTTAGAGCTTTTACAGCTTTTCACTGTACCTGCTATTTGAGCCTTCCCTCTATGTGGACTGGACACACCCTGAAGGGTTCTGGGCCCTAGTATGTGAGAACTCCTTTAATTCAGTGGTTTGTTCCTACAGTTGATACACTAGTGACCAACCTTGACAGGAGCTCTACTAAATTGGCTGAGGGTCTCCTCACTTTTTGGGATTCCACTGAATAGCAGTTAAGAGAAGGGTCTAGGAACACCCTGGCATAATCAATTGATCCCTTCAAGCAAAAGGTGTGGTCTCTTTACCCCACCATAGATGGCCTCTCTTGCTGGGGTGTCCCCATACCAGAGGTTTAAGTCTATTTTTTTTTAGGACAAATGGTTCTCTTTGAGGGTCACACTGTGAATTGGCTTTCTTACCTAGACTTCATTGTGCATTCTCTAGATGTTGTAGGACACACCAGGGAAGGTTTGTGAGTTTTCCCTGTGCCCGGGCAAGTGGGCTGGTTTTTACTATGGACAACACTGAGAGTAATACTGTTGATGCTGTCTTCCTTAGAGACAGTACATTGACATCTGGCTCTCCGCAAGCAGTTGTTTCCACCCTGAAGGGAGACATTTTTGCACATGGGTGCTCCCTAATTCTTGCATGGCAGGAAAAAAATCATTGCTGGAGGTCTGTGTTCTTCAGTAGATTTTCAGCAGGCAGAACACACTGGGATACTCACCCACTTGAGGATAGAATACATATTTTTTTGGAACGTGATCACCTGCGGATAGGTCCTCTTTCCATTGCTGATCTGAAAGCTCTTGAAGAATCTCTTCCAAAACCCTTTCCCAGTTTTTAATCAGATGAATGTTCTTAGCATTGTTGATCCGTTATTAGGTGGTTTACCTGTTTGGCTTACAATTTTTATTTTTTTTGCCAGTGTCCCAATTCGCTGTAGGTGACAGTATAACCCAACTGTTTTTGAATTTCCGTGCCCCACAATGGATTCAAAGAAAAATATTTTTTGCTAAGCACAAAAATGTTACTTTTGATTAGAAAGCCTGTAACTGTACATGCCTAAGGTTATGGTTCAGGGATTTGATATATGATACAAATTGTAGTAACAATTTCTATACAGTAAATTTGACACAGACTCTGTGCTTATCATAACAATTTGTTATCATAACAAAATACATAAGGTTAGTGTCAGTTAAAACAGAATTTTATAATATTTAGTAGATCAAAAAATTTAATTTTGTTCATAATTTTTATATGAAAGTACACCTTTGAAATTTCTTGTAAAAGTGTAATTTCCTTGCTTCCCAATTGGTCCTTTATTTTAATGGGTGACAACACTGAACAAAGAGAGTGCAGAAGCAGATGGGACCAAGTTCAACTTTAAAGGGAAAAGAACAGTTTTAAAATTAACTTTAGCTGCCTATGTCACTTGATCATGTTGAAATGTGAATTGCTCAAGTTTGTGAAATATTCACTGCTCATAAATACATAAGTGGAATAAAGGCTGTGTTTAATGGCACAGCATGAAGATAAATTTTGTACAAATGAGTAGCCAAAGTCAGACAGACACTGACGTTTGTCTTAGGCTTAATGTACACGTGACGTTTTAAAACCTCCCCTGAACAATTTAACTTGACAGATAGTAAACGATGTTTAAAATTTTGCCACGTTTACATGCCACGTTTAGCTGCGTTTTCTTTTAAGAGCGTTACCAATTTTTTAAATTTTTTTTTTTTCAAATAGTCAAAAATGTATCTCCATTAAAAATGCCTGTTAACGAAACACGGCTAAACGTGAGTTACTGCGTTTACAAGCTGTTACAGGCATTTGGCGATTTAAATGCCTCTGAACATCCGTCCTGAATGCATTTTTTTGCTTTCCAAAAAATGCTTCTAAACTCAACTGTCTAGAAAGGACTATAAACAACCCTGTGTACATGTACTGATAAGATAAAACAGAGGAGAGTTCAGGGGAAGCTGAAAAAAAAAAATACCCAACTGCTCCTAAATGTCCGTTTACTAGGAGCAGTGTACATGAAGCTTTAGTGTGACTATACTTAGTAGATTACCGCACATTAATGATTCTCATTCTGAGTAGCTTCAATTAAATTTAAATCCTTTTATTTCTGTGATACATTTTTAAAATCACACAAACACACATATATGCATTTTCTAAAATTAATACTTTGGCCAGCCAATCAAGAGCAAGACTCATTCTAAATGTGATAGCTATTCAACATAATCACAACTGTTATTATTTGTCTAAAAAAAAAAAAAAAAAAAAATGGAAAAAAAAAGAGCCTCCACAGATCACAGCACCAATTCACTATAAGTTAATATCTTAATTATGTCATTTAATAGGAAGGATATATTTATAATTGAGTTCTCTTGCTCCATACACCTGCAAATTCTTAATTAATCTGTTGAAAATCATGGAGTGTGTTCAGCAGGGGTAGATGATGTAAATTGCTGTCTGAATTATTGCTATCCTTGAACACGTGTTTTCTTTTGTCAGATGAATGATGGCCCCCTGTGTAAGTGCAGCATTAAAGCCAGAAATACAGGAATCCGACACAGCTTTTATCCTGGAGAAGAGGTAAATGCAGTCCCTCATAACTAGTTTCTTTTGCCTTTAAAAAAAAAAAAACCTTTGCCTCAGTCAGGCATGTTGTTTTTTTTTGACTGATGTATGTTTTCATGTCACCACTCTATATAAGTTCCCTGTGTCATTTCACTCAATCTCACTTCAGGGAAGAAACTGTTATTTATTGCTGCTATAAAACACAAAAACATCTTTATATTTTTCTGTAATAGCAGAAAAATCTTCTGTATTTCTTTAACCACTTAAGGACCGAACCTCTTTTTGGCACTTGTTGTTTACAAGTTAAAAATCATTTTTTTTTGCTAGAAAATTACTTAGAACCCCAAACATTATATATTTTCTTTCATACACCCTGGAGAATAAAATGGCGGTCGTTGCAATACTTTGTCACACCGTATTTGCGCAGCGGTCTTACAAGCAAATTTTTTTGGAAAAAATACACTTTCTTGACTTAAATAAGACAACAGTAAAGTTGGCCCAATTTTATTTTTATATTGGGAAATATAATGTTACGGCAAGTAAATTGATACCCAACATGTCACGCTTCAAAATTACACCCGCTCTTGGAATGGCGACAAACTTTGACCCTTTAAAATCTCTATACAATGTTTTACAGGTTTTCCAGTCTGGAGTTACAGAGGACATCTAGTGCTAGAATTATTGCTCACGCTTGAATGATTGCGGTGATACCTCACGTGTGGTTTGAACACAGTTTTCATATGTGGGCGCAACTTACGTATGCGTTCCCTTCTGCGAGCTTGGCGAGATGGGGCACTGTAAATTTTTTTTTTTAAATTTATTTTACTTTTTAATTTTTACACTGTCCTTTTTAAAAAAAAAATTCGATTCACTTTTATTCCTATTACAAGGAATGTAAAAATCCCTTGTCATAGAAAAAAAGCATGACAAGACCTCTTAAATGTGAGATCTGGATCCAAAAAACCTCCAATCTCACATTTACACTTAAATGCAAAAAAAAAAAATTCCCTTTAAGACAATTGGGCGGAAGTGACGTTTGATAGGGCGCTATCGTCTCCGCCGCTACTGACAGCTCCGGTAAGCGGAGAGACCACTTTTCTCCTAAAGAGGGCCACCCACCGTTTCTGAAATATCGGGGTTAGGGCAACTAGCTGCTGCCATAACAATGGTATTTAGCATCAAAGTACCGACGTACAGCTACTGTGGTTAAAGTAAAAAAAAAACAATTAAGTACTGTCCGTGATACTTTTTTAATTTGCACTAACATACCATTTTTCAGGACACGCTTTCGGGGTATGTCCCCTTCTTCAAGGTCCCAGCAGTACACTTTGAAGAAGGGGACATACCCCGAAAGTTTGTCCTGAAAAATCGTATGTTAGTGCAAATAAAAAAAAGTATCATGGACAGTACTCAATTGTTTCCATTGCAAGTGCACCAATATGGCTACAATCACTTCAAGTTTTAAAGTAAAGGCAATAAGTTTTTAAGTTTTGGAAAGCGTGGACAGAGAATAGAATACCCGGCAGATTTTCTATAGCCGTCTGTGCCCCTGTTATGGAATTTTATTATCTATATATATCCTGTTTACTGTTATCACGAGAATGAAGGTGAAAGCAAATTGGAATTTTTGGGTTGTCACCAGAGCTGGAATACAAGGGAAATCTCCCAATGGGATTCCCAATGGACACAGATGTGTAAAAAAAAAAAAAAAAAATTATACCCCCCACCCTTTACCCAAGATGGAAATAAATCTTTTACCTTCTACCCGAAGAGCAGATCCAGGAAACAAGTGAGCAGAAGCTGATTTTTAACCAGCATTGCAGCTATGCCAGTCAAAAGTCAGAACTCCTACTCAATAATCCATTTCAGACAGATTTTATATGTGAAGTTACATTTGACGTCTGACTGTAGAATTTTAGTGATTGTAAAGTCTCATTTTTTTTCTATGAAAATAATAAACCTGGTAAACTTACCACCTCTGTGCAGTGGATTTGCACAGAGAACCCCGAATCCCCCTCTTCTCAGGTCCCTCTTCTGTGCTCCTGGCCCCTCCCTCCTTTTGAGTTCCCCCGCAGCAAGCAGCTAGCTATGGGGGCACCCGAGCCGGGTCACAGCTCCTGGTGTCCATTCAGACAGGGAGATGTGGCCCGGCCCTACCCTTGCCCCCTCTCTCTACTGATTAGCTAGCGACTTTGACAGCAGTGAGAGCCAATGGCTCCCCTGCTGTGTCTCAGCCAATCAGGAGGGAGAGTTTTGGATGGCCGATACACTCGTGGACATCGTTGGTCAGAGATGGGGCTCAGGTAAGTATTAGGGGGGCTGCTGCACACAGAAGGCTTTTTATCTTAATCGAACTTATGGCCTTTATCTTTATCGCCAACATTTAGAGATGATTATTGCGTGAAGACAGATTTATGATTCTTAAAGTATAACTAAAGGCAAAACCTTTTTTTTTTTTTTTTTTAGTTTCCAACAAATTGGAGATGGATTACAACACCTATTAGTTTTTTGTTGCTGTCGGTGACCCCATTAGGAAGATTTGCCCTCTCTCTTTGTTCTATTTACTATTATCATTGAAAGTGAAAGTAAAAAACTCCCAAATATTGGGTTGTCTCCAGAAAACTGAGAATGGGGACTTAGGTGTTGAGATGTGATTTGTTTGAAGAGCTAAGAAACGCTGCAGATGATGGATCTGTTTACATACTGCTACTGCACAGCAGATATCTGTTATTTAGTATCCAAATAGAATACATGTTGCTGAGATGTTTTTGATTTTTTTGTGGACAGTTCAGATATTCACTAACTACAAAAGCACAGCTTCCAAACTGTTTCTATAGTGTGAAGTAATACCTATGCAATTTGTTAACATTTTTTTCTGCTCCTGTGTTCTAGTCAATCAAGTCATGCCGTCCCATGACAAACAATGCAGGACGTCTCTTTCACTACAGGATTACTGTATCCCCGCCAACCAATTTCTTAGTAAGTACCTTCTGTGTTTTTGTTGGTATAGCTGATTCTAGTTTATGGCTTAAAAAATAAAAATGTGTGTAGCATATATACTCTTGTGTATTTACTTTACTTTGCCCATTCACTGTCCAACCTGACTGTAGACACACACTTCTTCAGGGGGTTCTGAGGAACCAAAGCACATTGTAAACATTACCGTCTCACAGGGCTTCAGAACACTTTAGAAAAAAAAAAAAAAACAGGCACATTAGATAGCTAGAACAGACCTTCAAAAACGGTCTGCCCCTGAAAAGCTTGGTATAAGTGAAGGTAAGGCCTACAAGGTGTACACTAGAGTGTGTTTGTAAATATAAATATTAAATGCACTTTAGGAGATACGTTTCTAAAATTATCCTTTTCCTTTCATCCAATACATACTACTTTCTATTGCTGGTATTGCTAAGATATAGAGTAATAAAAAAAAATAAAAGTTTAGGCAGATATAAAAGATAAAGGTTTTAACCAGATATGCATTCATTAAAACTACTTAAATGTATTTTTTTTCAATATTTTTGTTAATTTTCAGATTTGAAGTTCCCAAGAAAAAATAAAATAAGAACAAGAAATATATCAATCTCCATATGCATTGTAGGAAAAGTACATTTAAGCTTCCAAAATAATATTTAACCCACAATGTATTCATATGACATTTTCTGTAATCAAACATTAATTCACATAGATGAGTCAAATCTATATGTATCAGCTATAGTGGAAGCATGACTAAATCTCTAACTTTCTATACTAGCATAGTTTTTGAACTATAAGGAACTATACTTTATGGGGGTACAACATTTAACCGAGAATAGGAGAATAAAAGAATAACAAATAAAAGAATACCGTTAACTATATCAGTAGTACAGAGTAGTTGTAATTCTTAGTATTTGAGTTGATTGTAATATTACTATTATTATTTCAGGTACTTGTAAAGCGCCGTCAATTTACACAGCAATATATATATATATATATATATATATATATATATATATATATATATATATTTATTTATTTATTTATTTATTATACATTCACATCAGTCCCTACCATCAAGGAGCTTACACTCTAAGGTTCCTAACTCACATTCATCATGCACTGCGGCCAATTTTAGGATACAATTAACCTACCACCATGTCTTTGGAGTAAGTCACGTGTTTTATTAATTTCACGTTATTTAGGGCTTGTAAGGCTCTACGAGCGATTTGGTAGAATTTTTAGTCTGCCCAGAGAGTTAGCCAAGTTCTCTTTATTGTACCATTCAGTACAGTATAAAGTAAGGGTGACATCAGCTGGGATATTTCAGAGTTTGACAGTGATTATTCCATAAAGCGTTGCCATCTTTTTTTTTTTTTTAAATTACATTTTATTGTGAGAATGCAATTAAGAAGAACAATGACCGCAACATTTGGCCGACAAGTGAAATCAAGAAAGACAGTATACAGTATGTTAGTATAAGCTGAGAGAGACCTAGCAGTGCTGGGTCTAGTGGTGTACATTAAAATGTAAATTCACCTTCCCAGTAAATCTGCTGTACTTTAGTCCCGCAGTCCTGCTCTGTCAGGGACCGGAACACCGATTCACCAATCCGGGGATTTTAAATCATCCTTGCTTTCTTTCCTCTCTTTGCTGTGCTGACAAGACAGCCTAGATGGATTCTGATTGGTCAGCGCCATCCATGTGAAGTTGCTGACCAATTAGAATGCCTCTTGTCCTTTCCCCTTGAGAGGTATGGAAAGGAGATTAAGCTGTGGAAAATTCAAATCCTCAGACCGGTGAAGCGGCGTTCCTGTCCCTGACAGAGCAGGATTGTGGGACTACAGTACAGCAGGACCAGGGGGATTGGGAAGGGGGTCCATTGTAAGGTCACCTTTCTGTAAAGGTGAATTTATACTTTGAGAAATATTTGAATGGATGGTGGTCGGACTAGTAGGTAGCAAAAAAGGGAAGAGGAGAGGCCTCAATTTTTAGGTTAACACGTGTAATTCAATTTAAGAGAGGCATGTCATGTCAATTGGGGGATTATTGATTAGGAGTCTGAGTAGATAACATTGAGTATGTTGAAAGCTTTACATTAAGCGGTTGTAAATCGCTGGGCCTTTTTTTTTTTTTTTTTTGTATATGCAAGGTGAAGGCATAATGTGCTAGTATGCATCGCATACTAACACATTTTGTTAAACTTGCCTTAAAACAAAGCTCTTCCAACACCAAGATGTCAGCGCTGCAGGCGCTCTTATCTTCACCCATGTTTTTTCTGGTTCTGCGGACTCCGGCTCTGACTGGCTAGAACCTCAACAACGTCACTCCAGCCCATTCTCGTGGAAGCCGCCCTTCACGGCACAGGGCTCTGAAGAAACAGCATGGGTGGCCGTTCTTTCAGAGCGCATGCGCAGTGATGTCACTGGCTGCATGTACAGTACATACATAGTACAAACGGTTCATGTTTAGGAGATATTCACACTACCTATAGGTAAGCCTTATTATTATAGGCTTACCTATAGGTAAAAGCAAGGGATCAAAGTTTACTTTCACTTTATAGATTGTTAAGTTCCTTTGGGCAAGGTTTGAATGAGAGATTTGTGTTGAAAAAAAATTGAACCTGTAATTCCTTATGAGGCCTCCATTCAATGCGAGAAAATTAATTATAATTTAGCTATAAATAAAGAAATAGGAAGGGGTTGTGGGTAGATCCACTGAGATCGCAGCCTCGTGAGATTTTAATGCTTGGGAAATTAATTAGGCCGAAAAGTGCTCATTCTGGAGTTAGAGGTAAGTAGTTTACCAGGTATGTGGTAGCATAATGTACTATGGATTTCCAGAAATGTTTAATCCTGGGGCACATTAAAAGCATGGAACAGGTCCTCCTCTATAAATGTTTTTTTTTTTTTAAAGTATTTCAGCCTTTCTTTGTACTAGCCTTTAGTAATCTTCTGTACATCAGCATTTCATGACTAATGAAAGGACTTCTTTAACCACAAGGATTTTCCCCCATAACGACCAGGCCATTTTTTGCAATACGGCACTGTGTCGCTTTAACTGACAATTGCACGGTCATGCACTGCTGTACCCAAATAAAATTGACATCCTTTTTTCCCACAAATAGAGCTTTCTTTTGATCACCTGTGGTTTTTATTTTTTGCGCTATAAACAAACAAAGTGTGACAATTTTGCAACTGCGCCTGCGTGAGTTGCCGTACAGGTACGGTGATTCGCGCAGAAGAGTCGACCTGCCGCAATATATCTGTGTGAGCAGGCCGGCTATTGGTTAAAATGTTACTGCCCTTTTACACTAAAATATGTGATTGACCGCATAAGAGGAACCTAAAAAGAAATGTAATATACTTGCTTTATCTGATAAAGCCTCATTAGCTATGACTCATTCATTTACATTGCAGCTGTCAACAAGTCCTCCTGAATCGATAAAGCGATAAATTGATAAGTGATGAAGAAAGTACTATAACCATATAAATACATCATCGCTTGGATCGTTGGGAAATGCAGTCCTTTATCGCTTCTTCAGCCAGCTTGATGCTTCAGATTTTTTCACCCACATTCAACAGCCATTCAGGCTGTACAGTACACGAGCTGCAACCTAGGAAGATCATTGCAAATAAGAGTCAAAGCCCTAGAGTGAGAGAGTGCAAAACTGATAAGGAATAATTCAGGAAAGACGATTGAGTCATTTTAATTAGCTGTAACCATTATGTAGTGACACAGTGTAAGAGTAGATAAACTGCTACATACCCATCCGAGATATATACTGTTATGTGAACATCTCATCTGCCAGAAAATTAGAAACTCTGTTTATTCAGTCTTCTAATCAAGGCATCACTGCAAGGTGCCATGCCCTGTTCCTGGCTATTTACTTTTCTACCCTGCAGTCAAAAAAACACAGTTGTGATTGGATAGTGCAAGAGTGATTAGATATCGATGAGCTCTCTCCTCTATATTGCAATCTCTATTTATTAGATTGGCACTGTGGCAGATTTACTTAAAAGTTCTGTCCCTTCCTTCCCAGTCAGAATGCCTTTGTACATGAAAGCAGAGGAGACTAAAGCATTATTAAACCCAAAAGCAAACATCATCATATTTCAGCTCAACTGTTCTTGGATGTGGTGGCTGTATTTGTTTTCTTTATTTTTAGTCATTCTTTCCTTTGTTTTTGCCCAGTGATCTGGCCAGTATGTCTGTTGTTTTTTTATTAAAAGAACAAACTTTTTTTTGCAAATGTAGCAGTTACAGGGATGATGCAAACCATTTGCCACTGACAGGGTTGCTTACAATGGTCAGTTTTTATTTGTTTATGTAAAACATTTTTCTCAAAGGAGAGAAAAAAAAAAAAAAAAAAGCTGTAACTGCTTATAAAGTTTTAGCTGGAGTTTGACTTCAATTGTTAGTTTAATCCAAATCTGCTAGTACAAGGGTCTTCAAACTATGGCCCTCCAGTTGTTCAGGAACTACAATTCCCATAATGCCTTGTCATGTCTGTGAATGGCACAGTTTTACATTGCCTCATGGGACATGTAGTTTCGCAACAGCTGGAGGGCCGTAGTTTGAAGATCCCTGTGCTAGTACATCTAACACTCCCCTTCCCCCAGATTACCAATGCTGATGTCCAAAGATACCCCTGTGCTCCTTCATCCAGAGTGGGGGGTACTCTAATATTGATATGTTCCTGGCCAGATCACCAGGGGAAAACAGAGGGGGGAAAAATAAAACAAACACACAACAAATGCAGCCACCATATGTAATTATTGGTAAGCCACATTGTATTACATTTTTTGTTTAGGGATTTATTCCATTTTAATATACATATAGAAATTAAATTAAACTTTAGTACATGGAAGTGGAGGAGACTAATATTAAGACAGCTGGAACATGAATAAAGCTTATTTTTTTGTATTCATTGATACATTCTAAAATATAAGCAAAATGTACAGCTCTGTGATGAAGTGACAAAGCGTTGCATCAGTTATTATGGATTGGACTGTGATAAATGCAGTAGCCTGTGATTTAATGCTTTATTAATCAGATACTTAAAAAAAAAAAAAAAAATTTATTTGGTGTTAAAATGCAGGTGTCCCCTGCTAACTGCTAATAAATTTGCTTGGCTGCATGGGTCAAGGCGAGGAAATCGAACTTTAGAAGTTGCACCAAAAAAAGCAGACAGAGAGCAAAGGACTAGTTACTGGTATTGCTCATGGCCTTCCGGTAGCTTTCCTTTTTTTCCATTACTTATCATGCCTTGTTCTGCACTTTTATCTGTGTCTGAGTGGCCATCTTGGTAAAGACGGGTCTTTACCTCATAGTAGCCCTGCCTCTGTCGGAGCATCAGGGAAGAAGAACAGTGAGTGGCACAACAGCGATATCAGCAAACCTACTGAGACTAACAGAGGCAGCAGCGCCTTGGATCTCACACTGCAGATATACAGCTGTAAGGTTGTAGGCACACAGAGGGGCTGTGCACTTTCTCATGCCAGTATATGAACTGATATTTTTTAGGAAGAATTCAGGATATAAGTTAAACCTTTCAGGGTATTGTTTGGTCACAATTAACATATATAGATATAGGTACAAAATGTTCTTAAAATATCAGCACAACAGAATTTACATTTATTGCGAAGTGTCCCTTGTGCTGGTGATGGCTCTCATAGTGGAAATCTGAAGGCACCAGCACAAGGGACATGTGATGTTAAAGCTCCCCATTTTTTTTATTTTTTTGTTAAAAATAACAAACATTTTATACTTACCTGCTCTGTGCAGTGGTTTTGAACAGAGCAGCCCAGATCTTTCTCTTCTTTGTTCCTTCTTCGGAGCTCCTGGCCCCTCCTTCCTGTTGAGCAAGCTATGGGGGCACCCGAGCCAAGCTACAGCTTCCTGTGTCCATTCACACAGGGAGCCACGGCCAGGCCCCACCCTCTTTCTCACCCTCAGCCCCCACCCTCATTGGCTGACTGACTTTGACAACAGCAGGAGCCAGTGGCGCCATGCTGCTGTCTCAGCCAATGAGGAGGGGAGTCCCGGGCAGCCGAGACATTCCTGCAACAATGCTGGATCTAGAGGGGCCTCAGGTAAGTATTAGGGGGGCTGAAGGGAGCTGTGCACAGAAGGCTTTGTATCTTAATGCATAGAATGCATTAAGATACAAAACCTTCTGCCTTTACAATCACTTTAAATGTAAGTAACATTCCTTCTGTTTCTTCTATTTTACTTAAATGTAGGTTTTAAAGCAGAACTCCACAAATCAAAAATGCTATTCAAATCATTTTTAATATTCAAAGCAAACTCACCCATCCATTCATGTTTCCATGCTTTATTTTGCTGAGAAATTACTTTGAAAACCACCCCAAGCATTTCTGGCTGTGGCCAACTTATGTAAGGACAGATGACTCATGTGGCATTTACCTCCTGTAATCCATCCACTCTTAGCTTAGGCATGCAGACAGGAAGGTGTGCTTAGCTGAGAAACCCCCCCCACCCCCCCAAAATACTGCTGGGATGTATGACGACATTTCCCTAGTCCAGGGGTCTCCAAACTATGGCCCTCCAGTTGTTGAGGAACTACAATTGCCATCATGCCTAGTCATGTCTGTAAATGTCAGAGTTTTACAATGCCTCATAGGTTGTGTAGTTCCTCAACAGCTGGAGGGCCATGTTTTGCAGATCCCTGGCCTAGGCATAGAAACCAGGAAGTATCTGAAGAAATGTAAAAAAAAAAGTTTAAAACAAGTATATATAATATACTTTCCCATCTATTTACTAATGCTAGCAGCATAAGGATTACAAATGGTCAATGTTGACGCGAAAGGGTGAAGTTCCACTTTAACTGCTTGCCGACCGGCTCACGCTGATATACGTCGACAAAGTGGTTAGTTCAGAATCGCCATACGGGTATGTCTGTACCTTTTAAGGGCGATAGCAGGCATGTGGGGAACACAGTGCACATGGCCGGCAGGCGCGATCACCGCCAGCCACGCGTGGTCGTGTGCACGAGAGCTGTAACGGACAAATACCTGTTCTGTCAGGAGAGAAGAGACATATCGTTTGTTTCTACTAAGTAGAACAAACAATATGTCTCTTCCTCTAGTCACTCCTACCTCACAACAGTTAGAACACACCCAGGGAACACACATTTAACTCCTTGATCGCCCCCTAGTGTTAACCCCTTCCCTGTCAATGACATTTACACAGTAAACAGTGCATTTTTGTAGCACTGATCGCTGTATAATTGTCAATGGTCCCAAAAATGTGTCAAAAGTGTCTGATCTGTCTGCCACAATGCTGCAGTGCCGCTAAAAATTGCAGATCACCCCCATTACGAGTAAAAAAAATAATAATAATAAAAATGCCATAAATCCTTCTCCTAGTTTGTAGACGCTACAACTTTTGCGCAAGCCAATCAATATAAGCTTATTGTGATTTTTTTTTTTTTTTTTACCAAAAATATGTAGAAGAATATATATTGGCCTAAACTAAGGAAGAAGTTTGTTTTTTAAAAAACATTTTTGGCGATATTTATTATAGCAAAATGTAAAAAAGTTTTTTTTTTTTCAAAATTGTCGCTCTTTTTTTGTTTATCGCAAAAAAATAAAAAACGCAGAGGTGATCAAATACCACCAAAAGAAAGCTCTATTTGTGGGGAAAAAAAGGACGTAAATTTTGTTTGGGTACAGCGTCGCACGGCCACGCAATTGTCAGTTAAAGCGACGCAGCACAGTATCGCAAAAAATGGCCTGGTCATTAAGCAGCCAAATTTTCCGGTCTGTAAGTGGTTAAGATGCTAGAGGTGTTAAAGCCCAACTCCAGTGAAAACATTTTATTCACGTTTGGGCAGAGGTACAGTGGGGCAAAAAAGTATTTAGTCAGCCACCAATTGTGCAAGTTTTCCCACTTAAAAAGATGAGAGAGGCCTGTAATTGTTATCAGAGGTATACCTCAGCTATGAGAGACAAAATGTGGAAACAAATCCAGACAATCACATTGTCTGATTTTTGAATGAATTTATTTGCAAATTATGGTGGAAAATAAGTATTTGGTCACCTACAAACAAGCAAGATTTCTGGCTCTCACAGACCTGTATCTTCTTCTTTAAGAGGCTCCTCTGTCCTCCACTCATTACCTGTATTAATGGCACATTTTCTGTAAGTCTTCACAAGGTTGTCACACACTGTTGCTGGTATGTTGGCCCATTCCTCCATGCAGATCTCCTCTAGAGCAGTGATGTTTTGGGGCTGTCGCTGGGCAACACAGATTTTCAACTCCCTCCAAAGGTTTTGTATGGGGTTGAGATCTGGAGACTGGCCAGGCCTCTCCAGGACCTTGAAATGCTTCCTACGAAGCCACTCCTTTGTTGCCCAGGCAGTGTGTTTGGGATCATCTTCATTCTGAAAGACCCAGCCACATTTCATCTTCAATGCCCTTGCTGATGGGAGGAGGTTTGCACTCAAAATCTCACGATACATGGCTCCATTCATTCCTTCATGTACACGGATCAGTCGTCCTGTTCCCTTTGCAGAGAAACAGCCCCAAAGCATGATGTTTGCGACCCCCGTGCTTCACAGTAGGTATGGTGTTCTTTGGTTGCAACTCAGCATTCTCTCTCCTCCAAACACGACGAGTTGTGTTTCTACCAAACAGTTCTACTTTGGTTTCATCTGACCATATGACATTCTCCCAATCCTCTTCTGGATCATCCAAATGCTCTCTAGCAAACCTCAGACGGGCCTGGACATGTACTGGCTTAAGCAGGGGGACACGTCTGACACTACAGGATCTGAGTCCCTGGTGGTGTAGTGTGTTACTGATGGTAGCCTTTGTTACGTTGGTTCCAGCTCTCTGCAGGTCATTCAGTAGGTCCCCCCCATGTGGTTCTGGGATTTTTGCTCACCGTTCTTGTGATCATTTTGACCCCACAGGGTGAGATCTTGCGTGGAGCCCCAGATTGAGGGAGATTATCAGTGGTCTTGTATGTCTTCCATTTTCTAATTATTGCTCCCACAGTTGATCTCTTCACACCAAGCTGCTTGCCTATTGCAGATTCAGTCTTCCCAGCCTGGTGCAGGTCTACAATTTTGTTTCTGGTGTCCTTTGACAGCTCTTTGGTCTTCACCATAGTCGAGTTTGGAGTGTGACTGTTTGAGGTTGTGGACAG
The DNA here is from genome assembly GCF_042186555.1 of Aquarana catesbeiana. NCBI lineage: Eukaryota > Metazoa > Chordata > Amphibia > Anura > Ranidae > Aquarana > Aquarana catesbeiana. Next base: position 357,239,733 of record NC_133328.1, on the reverse strand, counting down.
GCATCTTTTATACTGATAACAAGTTCAAACATGTGCCATTAATACAGGTAATGAGTGGAGGACAGAAGAGCCTCTTAAAGAAGAAGATACAGGTCTGTGAGAGCCAGAAATCTTGCTTGTTTGTAGGTGACCAAATACTTATTTTCCACCATAATTTGCAAATAAATTCATTCAAAAATCAGACAATGTGATTGTCTGGATTTGTTTCCACATTTTGTCTCTCATAGTTGGGGTATACCTATGATGACAATTACAGGCCTCTCTCATCTTTTTAAGTGGGAGAACTTGCACAATTAGTGGCTGACTAAATATTTTTTTGCCCCACTGTATAGAGGCCCTTTGAAACATTTTCTTTTTCTTTCCTCCATGACACCAGAGCAAGTGATTTAGTGATCAGATGTCACAAGGACAGATTTGTTTTCTTCCTCTATCTCCATTGGAGAAATTTCCAATAACTTCCTGTTTGCTGCCCCACTATCATTGGGACAGCTGGAACACAGATGGCAAGAAAAAGGTGACCAAGATTCTGAAAATAAGGACAAATGTTTTTGTCAAAGTTTACTTTCTATTTAATTGACATACAGTATCTCACAAAAGTGAGTACACTCCTCACATTTTTGTAAATATTTTATTTTATCTTTTCATGTGACAACACTGAAGAAATTACACTTTGCTACAATGTAAAGTAGTGAGTGTACAGCTTGTATAACAGTGTAAATTTGCAAAGTGTAATGTCTTCAGTGTTGTCACATGAAAAGATATGATAAAATATTTACAAAAATGTGAGGGGTGTACTCACTTTTGTGAGATACTGTACAAAGTACATTAGCAGAGAAAGTTTGGTTAATGGATAATCTGATTGATTATACCATACTGATATATCTTTGAAAGTCAGAGATTAAAACTTGAGGTTAAAAAGGTTTAAGACCGGCCATGGCACAGGACCCTGAAAGAACAGTGCGCATGCACCAATGACGTCAGAGGCGGCATATACAGTAAATATCTCCCAAACGGTACAAATTTAGGAGATATTTACAGTACCTACAGGTAAGCCTTATTATAGGCTTACCTGTAGGTACAATTAAAAAGAAAGACTTCCTATTTACGGTCACTTGTATGCCCATTTCTGAAACGCTGCATAACGTTTTGATTTGATCTGATCTTTGAATGTAAACTGGTGACTATGACTGACGGTGTTTTAAAAGATTCAGATTTTTACAATTTAATGGATGTTTCAGCTTCTTTCCCCCGGATATCAAGACCCAGGAGTTACAACATTTCGATGACTACAGAGTTTTATTTATTTGCTGATGCAGTATGAAAGGCATTTCCTCTAGACATGTACTTGTGATGTACCAAGCCATTGTGAGTTACGAGCCACACAAAGTATTTTTGCATGCATCAAGGGAGGTAAATTCTCCACTTTCAATTGAGGATTTAACAGGTTTCTTGAATGGGCATAAAAAAGATTGATGCCTTCCTCCCTGCAATCTTATTTTTTTTTGTTGTTGATTTGTTTGATGCCTGCAAATTGGCAGCTAAAATGAACCTTCCCAATTATCTCTGGGTTTTGTTTCAGTGCTAATTTATTCACCAATCCCTGCTAATGGTTTGTTGATATATAGAGAGCAGGTTAAAGCGAAATTAGAATTTGTGGACAACATTTTATTTTTCTGCTGCTGCTCCTTAATTAACCTTTCTGCTGCCCTGAGACAGATGTTGGCAGCAGACACACTCTGCATTAGAGAAAGTGTCTATCATTTACTGCATTCTTTTGATCCTTGGCCCAGCGTCTGGACATCCACATCACCTGGAAAGAAGCCCAAAACTTTTTTATTGGATGCATTATAGTTGTAAATGGTGAACTACAAACGACTGATTAACATGTTTTACAACTTCCTGCCTGTTTTCTGAAAGCTTGCTGGCAACTAGTAACTTTGCGGACACCTTGAGAAATGATAATTAAAATATCATCAAAGGGCCTCATCATAATCAAGTGTTTTTCTTTGTTTTAGACTGATCGACCTACTGTTATAGAGTATGATGATCATGAATACATCTTCGAGGGATTTTCTATGTTCTCCCATTTACCCCTCACAAGTGTAAGTATACTTTATAAAGCATCAAATTACCTTGCCACTTAATAAATGCTCAAGATAGTCAGTAAAGAGATTTATAATATGTTTTCAATTAGCATATATTGTATTTTCAGCTAGAATGCATGTCTTTTACATTAAAAGTATTCTTTGAACAACATACTCATTTTTTTTTAAATACGTTATTTATTAAGTTTTTCTCATACAAGTTAAACAGGTAATTGCTAAATACAGTGCATCCAGAAAGTATTCACAGAGCTTCACTTTTTCCACATTTTGTTATGTTACAGCCTTTTTCCAAAATGGATTCAATTAATCATTTTCCTCAAATTTCTACAAACAATACCCCATATTTATGACATGAAAGAAGAGGTTCTCCTCTCTCCACGGAGAAATGCTGGAGCTCTGTCAGAGTGACCATCAGGTTCTTGGTCACCTCCCTGACTAAGGCCCTTCTCCCCTGATTGCTGTTTGGCAGCGTGACCCGCTCTAGGAAGAGTCTTGGTGGATCCAGACTTCTTCCATTTACAGATGATGGAGGCCACTGTGCTCATTGGGACCTTTAATGCTGCAGAAATTTTTTGGTACCCTTCACCAGATCTATGAATCGATACAATCCTGTCTTGGAGGTCTACAGACAATTCTTTGGACTTCATGGCTTGGTTTGTGCTCTGACATGCACTGTTAACTGTAGGACCTTATATAGACAAGTGTGTGCCTTTCCAAATCATGTCCAATCAACTGAATTTACCACAGGTGGACTCCAATCAAGTTGTAGAAACATCTCAAGGATGCACCTGAACTTAATTTTGAGTGTCACAGCAATACTTATGCACATTTTTTTTTTTTTTTTTTTTAATAAATCTGCAAACATTTCAAACAAACTTCTTTCACGTTGCCAAATGGGATATTGTTTGTAGAATTTTTAATGGAAAATAATGAATTTAATTAATTTTGGAATAAGGCTGTAACATAACAAAATGTGGAAAAAGTAAAGTGCTTTGAATACTTTCTGGGTGCACTGTATATACCACTGGATAGTGGTTGTGATACAGTGAGTGATAAACATGATTCCTCATGACCGAAACAGGTTGGCTGTTTTGACTGTTGTTCACATGCTATAATAAAACAATGTTTTAGCCGACTTTCATGGCACGTGCTTTTCTCCCCTTTTTTTTGCATGAATTACATTGAGGTTTGCAGAGACTGGCTGAGTGCTGTGTTCTTGAGGCTCACCAGGCATTGAACAGGAGGTGGTAGCTTGGATGCACTTATTCCAGTGATAAACATGGCCTATTGCATAGAGGAAGCACCATTTTAAGAGGACTAGAGTACCTGCAAACCCTTAAGTGTCAAAGTAACTTAAGTGAGAGGGGGTTAGGAGGTATCTGACTTAAAATTTAAGGTTACAGGTTTAGGTATTACATGGGGAACAAGTGACATTAGCAGAGGGGTATCAGTAAGAGGTTTATAGAAAAAGGGGGAGAACGAAGGAATAAGGGGGGGATGGGTTAAGGATATGGGATGGAGGCCACACAGGTAGGACAACAGGACAGGAGTGAGACCTATTCTTGCTCTGAGTCTCCTCCAAACTGTAGAGCCTGTCTTTGAGTTGAGAATATAAAGCATCCCAATGGATCCAAGTGAACTTATACAATCCCGTGTTTGTTTTGGGCTGATAGGATTTGGTCCTCCATTTGCTGGATTTCCTCTCCTTTGCATGATTATATACATGATTTTGCACATTCTCATTTTTACATGCTTCCTCTTCCATACTTTTTATATGAGGTTTCATATATATATATATATATATATATATATATATATATATATATATATATATACACATACACAGTATCTCACAAAAGTGAGTACACCCCTTACATTTTTGTAAATATTTTATTATCTTTTCATGTGACAACACTGAAGAAATTACACTTTACTACAATGTAAAGTAGTGAGTGTACAGCTTGTATAACAGTGTAAATTTGCTGTCCCCTCAAAATAACTCAACACACAGGTATTAATGTCTAAACCGCTGGCAACAAAAGTGAGTACACCCCTAAGTGAAAAGGTCCAAATTGGGCCCAAAGTGTCAATATTTTGCGTGGCCACCATTATTTTCCAGCACTGCCTTAACCCTCATGGAGTACACCAGGGCTTCTCAGGTTGGCTCTGGAGTCCTCTTCCACTCCTCCATGACAACATCACAGAGCTGGTGGATGTTGGAGACCTTTCACCTTGCTCAATAGGCTTTAGGTCTGCAGACATGCTTGGCCAGTCCACCACCTTTACCCTCAGCTTCTTTAGCAAGGCAGTGGTCGTCTTGGAGGTGTGTTTGGGGTCGTTATCATGTTGGAATCTTGGCCTGCGGCCCAGTCTCCGAAAGGAGGGGATACTGCTCTGCATCATTATGTCACAGTACATGTTGGCATTCATGGTTCCCTCAGTGAACTGTAGCTCCCCAGTGCTGGCAGCACTCATGCAGCCCCAGACAATGACACTCCCACCACCATGCTTGACTGTAGGCAAGACACACTTGTCTTTGTACTCCTCACCTGGTTGCCGCCATACATGCTTGACACCATCTGAACCAAATAAGTTTATCTTGGTCTGCTTGTCTTCAGCAACCTGTTTGCAGGCTTTCTTTTGCATTATCTTTAGAAGAGGCTTCCTTCTGGGACGACAGCCATGCAGACCAATTTGATGCAGTATGCGGCGAATGGTCTGAGCACTGACAGGCTGACCCCCCACCCCTTCAACCTCTGCAGGAATGCTAGCAGAACTCATACATCTTTTTCCCAAAGACAACCTCTGAATGTGACACTGAGCATGTGCACTCAACTTCTTCGGTCGACCCTGGCGAGGCCTGTTCTGAGTGGAACCTGTCCTGTTAAACCGCTGCATGATCTTGGCCATCGTGCTGCAGCTCAGTTTCAGGGTCTTGGCAATCTTCTTATAGCCTAGGCCAGGGGCGTTGCTAGGTCTACAAAAGATCTGGGGCTAGAGCCCATAGCAGCAAAGTAAAGAAAGTCATACGCTTGGGTGGGTATACACATGTATATAATATGTGTGTGTGTAACACTATATATTATCATTAAATCAGGGTACCCATAGCCCCCCCCCCCCCCATTACATCAGGGTCTCTAGAAAGCTCCCATTACATTGGGGTCAACAGAGAGCTTGTCATGTTATTTGCCACAAGATGCAGATTGTTACATACAGAGAGGCTAGTGTATATAGAAGACAGGCTAGGGTATACAGAGAGGCTGGGAATACAGAGAGGAGAGTGGCTAGGTATACAGAGAGGCTAGAATATACAGAGAAGGGAGCTGCTGGGTATACAGAGAGGGGAGAGGCAGGGTTTTTCCATGAGGGGAGAGGCTGGGTATACAGAGAGGGGAGATGCTGGGTATACAGAGAGGGGGGATGCTGGGTATACAGGCCGGACCAGGGAAACAGATGAGAGGTTGTTACATCCGTACTCCGCTCCGGCATACCTGCTGTTTAGGTGCCGCATGACTGCTGTGTTCATCATTGTCCAAGACAGTACTCACTACATGAATTGATATGGACTTTCTAGTTAACCTTCTATTATACTGGAATAGACTGCTGAAAATGTTTCCATCCTACTTATGTACTGATGATCCTGTGTCTATTGGACTGAACGATTGGCTCCACAGCTCACTATATTTTAAAGTGAATTTATGACAGGAATTGATCTACTGGCTTGATTGCAGCTTACTCATCCATTCATGCGTGGCTCAATATTCATTTGTATGGCACCAACTTACAGCCGATGAGCCTACTTTTTCATATCTTTATTCCAACCCACAGCAACCAGTTTACCTGTGCATGAAGCTTATTCAATTGAGGAGTTACCTTCACCTACCATTGTATGCTCCTCCATCCATCAATGAGGTTCACATTTGCCATTGCTTCCAGCGGGACATGCATGTTTAGTCTGGTGTCATACAAGAGTACTTACCTTCTGATAGGGGTTTTTAGCAGCCTATTGCTATATATTAGCGGGTATCATCCATCAGTATAAGCACAGTCATTTATCATTTAGGGTCTTTGGTGTATTCCTTGAACTTTACCCAACAATTGACCTCCTTTATTACCCATTGTGGCTTAGTACTCCTGGAGGAGCTGGGACTGGTCTGAGACAGTCCCTACTGTTATGGTTTGGCTACATTTTAGAGGTGCTTAAGGGGTGGTTCAGAAAGGGCTAGGTAGGGCATAGTAGGTTCCCCAGCCCCCTTGGTGTATCGGGTGCTTGGGGGGGGGGGGGGTCTGGGCGGCGCAGGGGGGCATTGGGTATCTCATTTGTGGGGAGTTTGGGGGGGGGGATGGGCAATGGGGCCTACAATGCAATATTTATACTTGTACTCTTTTTGATATGTAATAAACTGTTTTGAGGAGGTTCCTGTTTTTCTTCTCTTTTTTTTGTTGTTTTACTATTATGGTTACACCACACCTATGTTATGGTGGCACCACCTCACATGGTCATACTGTATGTAATGTTAGAGCTCCCTAAACTAGGCTTGTCCAAAGTCTGGCCCGCAGGCCAATTGTGGCCCGCGTTCAGGTTTTGAACGGCCCGCCTGGTTTTTTGGACATATATATCTTTTGTGGCCCTCAACGATCTCCCAGCGCCAGGGCCACAAAAGATATATATGCTGGCTGCCAGTGCCTTGGGGGGGACAGGGAGGAGGTGACATGAGTGCAATGAGAATTTCCTGTTTACACTGCAGCCTCTGTAAAAGGAAGTCCCGTCTCCTGCGCTGCCATTGGACGACACTTCTGTCCATCATAGGAGGTGAGACTTTGTATTAAAGAGGCCGCAGAGAAAACAGGAGTTTTTCCTGTATGTAATCTGGATGGATGGGCTTCAATCAGGCTGCGCTGATGGCAATGGTGGGTGCTGCATTCCTGGCAGTGGTGGGTGCTGTATTCCTGGCAATGGGTGGGTGCTGCATTCCTGGCAATGGGTGGGTGCTGCACTGATGGCAATGGGTGGGTGCTGCACTGATGGCAATGGGGGGGTGCTGCACTGAAGGAAATGGGGGTGCTGCATTCATGGCAATGGTGGGGCTGCATTCATGGCAATGAGGGTGCTGCATTCATGGCACTTGTGAGGCTGCAGATGGGCACTGACCCTTATTTTGCTTCACATTTCTTTATTTAAAATGTAAGTTTTTTCCTGAAACGTCCCTCATAATATGAAGGTGCGTGTTATACACCAATAAATACGGTATATCCAATTAACACGCCCAAGATCATCTCTTCACCACACACAGCCACAAAGGCAAGAGAATTCTTTTTGGGCAGTGTATAAGTGCTCGGGCGAACACACTTAGACCAAATTTTAATGGTTCAAAGAATGTCAGGCAAAATGGTCAGCCCTCACGCATGTTCACTTCATCAAATCTGGCCCTCTTTGAAAAAGTTTGGACACCCCTGCCCTAGACCATTTTTATGTTGTGCATATAGCAGGGCTACATGACAGCTGTGCAAGCTGTGATCACTCCCAAATTTTCAGTTAGGGGGACTTTCAAAGTCAGCTAAAATGCATGCCGTCGTCTAGAGGTGCCTGCTATCTAGAATAGAAGCTAGTTTACCATCCATAAACAACCCTTTGGGTACATAATGTATGTTGAGAAACCATGACAAGAGGCTTTATTGAAAACTGCTGTGGATAATTTTTATTTGATTCAATCTGCTAATATACCGTACTTGAGTATAAGTCGATCCGAGTATAAGTCAAGGCCCTAATTTACCACAAAAAAAGGGAAAAACGTATTGCCCCGAGTATAAGATGAGGGTGAGAAATGCACCATCTACTGTAAGTGGAAAAAGAGGGTCAACAATGCCCATCTGCAGCTGTCTACCTCCCTGTGTCCTGTGCATATGTGTCATGTGTCCTGTGTATATGTGAATGTGTCATGTACCTGTGTCCTGTGTATATGTGCATGTGTCGTGTACCTGTGTCCTGTGTATATGTGCATGTGTCATGTATATGTGCATGTGTCCTGTGTATATGTGCATGTGTCATGTGTATATGTATGTGTCATGTGTATATGTACCTGTGTATGTGTCCTGTGTATGTGTGCATCCTACCTGTGTCCTGTGCATGCCTCCGTATGCCGCTCTGCACCGATCAGCGTGTGCTATTACTTTTCGGCGGCCATTCACTGTTCAAAAGCTGCGCCGCCTCCTCGTCCATGATAGGTAGAAAACTCCATTTCCCAGCAGTCAGCGGTCAGCCTATCACGAACATTCTCTCATCCTCATACCACGGATGAGGATGAGAGAATGTCCGTGATAGGCTGTACACTGACTGCCTATCACAGACGAGGAGGAGGCGCGGCTTTGGAACAGTGAGAGGCTGCCGAGTGGTATGTAGCACACGCTGGCCGCCGTCTGCCTGCATGACACGCTGATCATGTAGGCAGACAGCAGTGACTCGAGTATAATTCGAGGGGGGCACTTTCAGCCCCAAAAAAGGGGCTGAAAATTTCGACTTATACTCGAGTATATACGGTAACAAAAACCACTATAAATGTTCAGACTAGTTCTGCTAGTGCTTGGCTACCACACAGAATAAATCTGTTTGCCTTATCATCTTGTTTAGAATTTATATCATTGACCCTCCTTGATAGCTGAGCTTAAACATACTTATTCAAAATTTTGGCTTCAAAAATCCTATATATCTTAATTTTTTAATGATTTTATTATAGTCGCCTATTTTTATCTTTACAATTATTTTATTGCTGGATAATTCATTTCTTCATGTTAAATGTCTTATAAAGTAATTTCAGAAGGTTTCTTTGTTTTTTTTTGTTTTTTAATCATCCCTTTTGTTTTGTAGCGTTCATACTTTTTTGTTACTAATTTGTTCAGTAACTCTATAGAATATTTTAAAATATTTAGTCCATTGTTGAGGCTACACACTATTGTTCTGCTACATTACTTTTAGGGATTCATAGTAAAAGAAGTGTATTGCAGACATTACATAAGATCAGAGATTGTAGTGTAATACAAGCTAATTTTATTGTGTCTTGATAGTCCGAAATCAAAGCATGATATTATAGATTTACGTGTTGAAGGGGTGCTGCTGTTTATTTTCAGTGAGCACATAATTTGAGTGATTATTGGTTATTCCTGCAACTTTTCAAGAATACCTGCTTGCTTTATTATATTTGTAATATGATATTAAATCTGCTTGTTTGTTTATTAGCCCCTATAGAAATGTCTTTATTTCACTGCAGTCACGCATCATCTTGATATGTGCCTGTCCGGATCAGTCTGGCCATACCTGATTCGTTTTTTCTTTTGTTCAACCAGCGGGTTAAATGAAAAAATGAGCCTATTCCCCCAACCACACATTCAAGGTGGCTGGGTAAATCCTTCCCGCTGTGGTATTCTATTCTGACAGCTGGGAGACTTTAGAATGCAGTAATCCCTGTTGCCAGCTGTAGCCAGCAGCACTGATCATTTAGGAAAAACTCATAGGCTGGTTGTACACAAGTCGAATTCTGTACAACCAGCTAGCCCATACATGGATCACAATTCATCCAGTCCCTGCTGAACCAGACCCATTTCAATCCATATATGGCTAGCTTTGGTCACCCATAGCATGTATTGTTTTCAGTTAGTCAGATCTTAGAACCAAATTGCGAAATTGTGAGACAAAACCATTGTGTATCATTTTACTATATAGAAAAAAATCCACGCTAGTATGTTATCAAAAGTAAATACAGCAGCTGTGCACAAAAATCGAAATAGGTCAATCAAAAATGTATGTCCGAAAAGTGCAGCACTAACTAAAATTACCATGTGCAAAACACCATATATGACAGTGCAAAACCTTAGAAGTGAACAGAAAATCCAATCAAAATATTATTCAATCCAAAGATGTCCTTATGCAAAAGCGCAAAATATATTATATTCATAAAGTGCAAAGTTCATAAATTGAGCCCCCGTCTGATTTATGGTGAAGGTGTCACAACGGTGAATGTCTGAGCACTGCGCCGTCAGGATCGATCTATCCAGTGTGGGACACTGCATGCATGAATTGTTTTGCACAGGAGCACTTTAATGATCAGTTTATGAACTTTGCACTTTTTGAATATAATATATTTTGCACTTTTGCATAAGGACATCTTTGGATTGAATAATATTCTGATTGGATTTTCTGTTCACTTCAAAGGTTTTGCACTATGTCACATATGGTGTTTTGCACATGGTAATTTTTTTTTAGCGCTGCACTTTTAGGTCATACATTGTGTATCATTATTAAGCTGGAAATAAAGCATGCATAGACAATGAATGATTGTGGTTGCCCCCATGTTCATACATAAATCACATTGATTATTATTAGACTGCTCAATTTGACTTGTACATTGACAAAAAAGAGCTATAGTTTTATTCCAAAGGACTGCTGCAAAATAATGGTGACTCTGGCATTGCATGTAATGCTAATATGCTATATATGCAACAATCTGCCATAATAACATGACCACTGCCAGGTAAAGTGAATTTATTGATTATCTTGTTACAATGGCACCTGAATGTGGGTGGGGATATATTAGGCAGTAAGTGAACAAGTTGATGTTTTGAAAGCAGAACAAAATTTCCTTACAGTTTGTTGTGTGTGGGGGGGGCTTCATAACCGCAGACTAGTCAGGGTGCCCATGCTGACCTATGTCCATAGCCAAAAACACCTACAATGTGCATGTGAGCATCAGGCCTGGACCACAGAGTGATGGAAAAAGGTGGCCTGGTCTGATGTATTTTCTTTTACATCATTTGCATAGCTGGGTGACCGTGGCTCACTTACCTGGGGAAGAGATGATACCAGGATGCACTGTGGGAAGAAGGCAAGCCAGTGGAGGCAGTGTGATGCTTTGGGAAATATTCTGCTGGGAAACCTTGGGTCCTGCCATTCAAGTTGACGTTACTTTCTCCACGTACCACCTACATAAACATTGTTGCTGACCAAGTTCACTCCTTTATGGAAATGGTACTCTCTGATAGCAGTAGCCTCTTTCAACACAATAAGTGAGCAGTAAGTGAGCTCCAGGTGAATTGTCTTTTATCATCTTATAGGTGAATCAAGTAATGCCTAGTACACACAATGAGAAAATTGGACGAAAAATACTGCTTTCGGAGCAATCGTCTGATAATTTGATCATTAGTACACAGCTTTTAAGAGCTGATCATGACAGTTCATACCAACTTATCTGAAAAGGTCTCTCATACGATAATAGAACAAACAGATTTTGTGTAACTAGTATAGTATTTGTACGAAAACCAAGACCGTGCATAATTGAAAATGAAAGAATACAATACATTACATTTATTCCGAAGTTGTATTTTGTCGTATGAGAATTTTTGTAACTTTAGTAACCTATTGGTTTTCGATATGAGACCAGCATACAAAAAAACCCCTGACCTTTATTCGTCCGATATTCTTCACGTGTGTATGTCGGTCTCTCGGACGCGCATGCTGGAAAGCCAGCAGCTGACTGACTCCTAATCATCACTCTCAGCCAATGTCAGAACACAACAGCTCAGGGAAGATTGCTGGACTAACCTCGCATGGTTAGTACAGTGGCTCCGACCGGAGCTGTCAGTTTTTTTTTTTTTTTTTTGTGCAACCTGCTGTAGTGTGTACCCGGCTTTAGGCACATGTTAGAATTCTTGTGCCCACATTCTCACACAATTGGTATTCACAGACCTATCTAGCACTCTTGCTTGGTACTTGTTAAATGTACCCATAGAGTGTGGTTAAATGCAGAAACACAGTCTGACTAAACAAAGGTACCTGGGCCTTCCAGCGTGGTCTTAAGCATTAATGAATACCTTTGGTGAATCTGTTTAGCCTACGCAGAGCACATGTGCTAAAAAAAAAAAAATATCCTATGCAGTTGATTAGGGATAAAACAATGTCCGTTTGCTGATTTCCCTCAGAATTTGTGGGTGGCGTTGTAGGTTCTTTATAGACATGTGAGATCAGGTATCTGCCATTTAGAGCATATAAGTATGTTTATGAAAATGCATGTAGATACTGTAGATCTAAACTCTCTAAATTTTGGGGATGTGATCAGCACTGCAGTGTTTCCTCTGTGCTTGTTCACCAGATTTTGCATCCCACTGGCTAAAATGTACTATTATAGTTTGTTAATTCCTGAAAACACGCACACTGTTTCTGTTACAAAATTTTAGGTAAAATATTTTATGCCTAAGGTTTTGCTTTAAACAGATTACATGGTTCCCTTTGGTCTTAAAGCTGGTTTGGTTACATTTTTGTTATGAAGCACCAGGGACATAACATATCTGTAATGAAGCGTGTCCTTTGTGCCATTGGCTGCTGCCAAGTCTGGAAATCATCTTCCCATTGCTTCCTGGTCCTCCCCACAGCCCCAAAACACTGCTGAGGTTTACATCAGCTGTTGCAAGTGTAAAATTACTGCACTAGTGTCCCACCCCTACCGACTGCCTCCTCCATACATAGAACTTGTAGCAATCTTTTCCAGATGCAAAGAGTTTTGTCATTGGAGGCGGTAGATCCCGTCATCCATTCATAAAGTGCTTTGCGTTTTGGAAAAGAATATTATAAGTTCTATGAATAGATTAGATGGGTGGAAGGGGATGGTGAGTGACACAACTCAACACTCACTCTTGCAACAACTGATGTTATCCCCCACAATGCCAGAATAATAGCGCTATGGGAAGGATGTGGTGGTAGCAGAGGGAAGATTTCTACACTATGCATGTACATGATGCACAGGTAAGTAATGTTCATGCTGCTGCATAAAACAATTAAAATGTAACTAGACTTAAGCTTTAAAATGGATACTGCTTTATTTGTGTAATTTGCAAGTTAGCTAGTTTCAAACTATTAAGGTTTATATAGTGGCAGCCTCTATAACCATGTACAAATGATAAAATGCAAGTTATATAGAACCAGTTCTGTTCATTTTCATTCCAAGACAATCCATAGGGAACATATGGCTATGTTCACAGTAATTATCTTTTATTTGTCTGTGCATTTTAATGAATTAGCAGAGGGCCAATAAATTTACAGATCATGTGATAATAAACATAGACACGTTGTTTGATCCCATTTTTGCAACATAGTATAATGCATATAAATTAGTTTGTTCATAGAGGATTGAATGAAATTCATGGAGGCATGCTGATCATCTCTAGACATGCTTTCTAGTCTCTGCATTCAAAATTTCTGATAAATATAGAAGATTAAACCATTGATCTTAGTATGCATGGACACCATGACTGCCACTCTATGTTGGCATGGGATGTCAGAGTGGGTCATTATATGTCATAAGTTACTTGCTAATCCCATCAGTACTTGTTCAGTTTTAGAAAGGGCACAAATCAAGATTGGTAAACTTTTTGGTCCAAGACAAACTGGCTCCCATGTTTGAGTGGAGAATTGTCTTATCTTAATCATACACTGCAGGACACAGAAAACACATTCATACACCATGGGTTATAGGTGTGTACCTTGATATGATTGGACACTGGCAAGCTTTTGATGTCTTGCCCTCCTGAGGCGCCCCCCCCTATAACCCTACTTCACTCTGTGAATCCTCCGTTTTGTGCTAGTCTCTAAAGGTGATGGACCTCCTCTCCTCCTCAGAGAAATCAGCTTCACTAGTTTATAATTTTTCTTTATTAATTTGTTCTAATACTTCAATCAACACTTCACTGTCTTCTAATGCCTACACAGAAGCAGTATATCTGGATCAGTGAAGCCTCTGCAAAATCTTGGGAGCCGTGCCCGGACCACACACTGTGGGGAAAGCCTGTGATGTTTCAAATCACATGCAATTCTGTGCAGTGTGATTTGAACCCATTCATTTTTTATGGGCTCAAATCGCACCACAAAGGTATCAGTTTCAGGTATTGGAGCATTTGTATGAGTACTCATGCAAATACCCCGTATCGGTGCAACCCGACATGAACCATGTCTGATGGACATGGATTCTCATATAAGCCCCCCTATTCAACCACCATGTGCTTCACTGGGACCTTAATTTGGATCTATGTGCCTTACAGAGAACCCTTTGAACTCATCTGGGATATTCCTATGGAGGTTCTTTATTTCTGGCAAAGTTGCCTTTTTGGTTGCTATCACATCTCCCAGATTATTGAAATACACAAGATAGGACATTTCAGGCATCTACAAAGTAGCAAAACCATATTTTAAAAGACTCACTGTCAGTTTTATTGTACATAAAACCATTTTAAAAACAATGCTTGTACATAAAACATTATGGCTGATATTTATGCTAATGTTTCACCATATTCTGTCTACTTACCCCATATTCTCATATGTGCTGCTGACCTAATTGGGTAAACCATAATTTTTCGATTGCTTGAATGGAAAATGGCCCAATGCATTTCAAAGCATCTTCTTCATTGGGGCAAAGTGTAGATAAAAGCAGATTACCAAAAACACTTATCAACACATGAACATTAACCAGTTAACGACCACCCTATTATAGCTTTACTGCTACAGGGCGGCTGCTCTATGCAGATTCCTTTATATATTTGTGATTTTGCTCTTCTAGGTGGGGGGGCGCACTGCTTCTGCTATGATTAGTCGCAGCAGAAGCCAATCAGTGGGCACCGGCCAATAGATGATTTCCGGCACCCACTGATCGGCGAGGAGACACACTGGACGGAGGTCTGCATATGTAAACAGTGCAGAGCTCTGTCCTGTCAGAGGGGATGTGCTGGATTTGCTTTCCCTGCAGGGAATAAAATTCAGCACGTCTCTTAGTGAAAGCAACACACTGTACACACAAAAACACTGGTTAGGCACACATTTAACCCTTTGATCACCCTTGATGTTTAACCCCTTCCCAACCAGTGTCATTAGTACAGTGACAGTGCATATTTTTAGCACTGATCACTGTATTCGTGTCACTGGTTCCCACAAAGTCTCAGTTAGTGTCAGATTGTCTGCTGCAATATCACAGTCCCGCTATATGTCACTGATCGCCACCATTACTAGTATAAAAATAAAAAAAATCCAGTATATATACCTTAATTTGTAAACACTATATCATTTGCACAAACCAATCAACATACGCTTATTGGGATTTTTTTTTTACCAAAAATATGTAGCAGAATACATATTGGCCTAAATTTATGAAGAAATTAGATTTTTTTCAATTTTTTTATTGGATATGTTTAAGTAAAAAATATTACAATTTTTTTTTTTTAATTTGTCTTTTTCTGTTTATAGTGCAAAAAATAAAAACAGTATGGCATGACCACACAATTGTCAGTTAAAGTAATGCAGTGTCGTATGGCAAAAATCACCTGGTCATGAGGAGTAAATCTTCAGGGGTCAACTGGTTAAAAAAATCACATTCCCAGTGATGCAGTTACAGCAAACACACCAGATAGCTGAACGAGGTGGTGGTAGCCCATAAGGACTCAAGAACGTGTTTTGGCAAAGGGGTCACCAGTCCTAACATGAGCTCCCATTTCCCATTCAAACATTTGAAAACTGATGGTTTTCCCAGTTAAGTCAGGAGTACATATGGGATAATTGGGTAGTAGAGAAAATATGGTGACATATTGGCAATATACTGTATACCAGCCATAATGTTTTATGTAGCTTCTTTAATAATGTTTAATTTTGCTTCATGTATAATAAAACTGCAACTGAGTCTTTTAAAATATGGTTGTGTTACTTTGTACATGCCTGAAATGACCCAATCTGTAGATTTTAAAGGATGTTGGAATGACACAACTTATCACCTCTGATATAGTCTAAGAAATCACGTCTGTTAGACGTGTTTCTGAATAGGTGGCCCTTTCCTGTAAAGAATCTTTTCTCAGAAATCACAACAACAATTTTTGTCTTACACCCAAGACCATCCTTTCTTTCAAAGGTGGTTTCAATGTTCCACCTCAATAAAGACATTGTACTGACATTCTTGTGCCCTTATCCTCAGCATCCAAAGGAGTTTTTCTCTTCATTGCCTTAGGCTTGGTTCACACCTAAACCAGCCGCGGATCGCACAACAACGCTGTCCGTCCCTGTTCTCCATTTCAGGGACGAATCAGGAAGCAAAGAAGCACAGAGTTTCTGTGCATGTGAACCGGCTCCATGGAGAGCTGGTCATATTCTCCTGCTATGCAAATTGGATGCAGAGAAATTCACATAGGTGTGAACCCAGCCTTAACATAGTCAGAGACATTGGAGAATACCTCAAAGCTGCTGCTTCAGTGAGACAAATAGCATCTTGCTATGGGGGCACCCAAGCCGCTGCTCTGTGTCCATTCACACTCGGTGCTTGGCTCAGCCCCATCCCCCATCTTCTCATTGACTAACTGGCCATGATTGACAGTAGCAGAAGCCAATGACTCTTGCTGCTGTCTCAGCCAACGAGGAGGAAGAGACCCAGGAGAGCCGCTGCTCTCAAGCACATCGATCGAGATGGAGCTCAGGTAAGTTTTAGGAGGGGCTGCTGTGTACAGAAGGTTTTTTTTTTTTACCTTCATGCATAGAATGCATGGATGTACAGTATCTATAGCAAATCCATTTTTTGGATAGGATACAGAAAAATTAAAACCATGTCAGTTTATTTTTAGCTTCCTGTGTTCTTTAGGAGAGCTTATTCTTCACTTCCTGTTCTAAAGACAAAACAGGAAGTGAGTAGAATCCTCTACAGAGTTGGAGAATTCTCCAATTAGACGGTTGTCACTGGTGTAGATGACAACTCTCTAATTGAAACATTCAGTTTGTGTTCTACTACTGTATAATTTTGGATTTCCAATCACTTATGTGCCTGTGACATTGCATTAAAATATTATGTCTGCAAGATATTTAAGATCAACTAAATCAAGTCAATTTTTTTTTTTTCTGGGGAGCCACATACTGAAGGACAGACAGAGTTGTGTTGGAATAAGTAAGCACCTTGTGATGCTTGGTGTGCTGCAGCTTTGTAATTGTATATGCAATATGGAGGCTAATAAAATTATTAGTGGACCTGAAGTGTAAAAGTAAATTGTGCACAAGGCTGGCACCAAAACTGTAAAAGTACTAGATAATGCAAAAAATAATCTTACACTTACATTACCTTTACCCTCAGCTATTTTAGCGGTCATCTTGGAGGTGTATTTGGGGTCGTTATCATGTCGGAATACTGCCCTGCGACCCAGTCTCTGAATGGAGGGGATCATGCTCTGCTTAGTATGTCACAGTACATGTTGGCATTCATGGTTTCCTCAATTACTGTAGCTCCCCAGTGCTGACAGCACTCATGCAACCCCAGACCATGACACTCCCACCACCGTGCTTGACAGTAGGTAAGACACACTTGTCTTTCTACTCCTCACCTGGTTGTCGCCACACACACACACTTGATACCAGCTGAACCAAATAAGTTTATCTTGGTCTCATCAGACCACAGAACATGGTTCCAGTAATCCATGTCCTTAATCTGTTTGTCTTCAGCAAACTGTTAGCAGGCTTTCTTATGCATTATCTTTAGATGAGGCTTCCTTCTGGGACGACAGCCATGCAGACCAATTTGATTCAGTGTGCGGCGTATGGTCTGAGCACTAACAGGCTGACCCCCCACCCCTTCAACCTCTGCAGCAATGCTGGCAGCACTCATACATCTATTTCCCAAAGACAACCTCTGGATATGACGCTGAGCAGGTGCACTCAACTTCTTTGGTTGACCATGGCGAGGCCTTTTCTGAGTGGAACCTGTCCTGTATAACCGCTGTATGGTCTTGGCCACTGTGCTGCAGCTCAATTTCAGGAACAATTCTTTTTTTTTTCCGCTCCTTAGAGAGTTATTTGTCATGAGGTGCCATGTTGAACTTCCAATGACCAGTATGAGAGAGTGAGAGTGATAACACCAAATTTAACACACCTGCTCCCCATTCACACCTGAGACCTTGTAACACTAAAAAGTCACATGACACAAGGGAGGGAAAATTGCTAATTGGGCCCAATTTGGACATTTTCACTTAGGGTTGTACTCAATTTTGTTGCCAGTGGTTTAGACATTAATGACTGTGTGTTGTGTTATTTTGAGGGGACAGCAAATTTACACTGTTATACAAGCTGTACCCTCACTACTTTACATTGTAGCAAAGTGTCATTTCTTCAGTGTTGTCACATGAAAAGATATAATAAAATATTTACACTTATGTGAGATACTGTATTTAAAAAAAAAGTGTAGTCTGTGGAAAAAAATCTATCTATCTATCTATCTATCTATCTATCTATCTATCTATCTATCTATCTATCTATCTATCTATCTATCTATCTATCTATCTATCTATCTATCTATCTATCTATCCATCTATCTATCGACATGCTGTAGTTAGAGTAGCAATTTGGTCCTTCTTTTACATTAATGATTGCACCTAAATGACTTTCTTCTTGTATATGAGTACAACAAATCTGTAAGATTAAAAAATGCCTGGAAGAAACAGATGGGTGCATATCGTTATATGATCTAGTGTACAAGGATTTCTAATATAACACACATTACACTCTCTTATCCACAATCTTCCCATTGTCAGTATCTGAGAGTTCCAGAGAGACAGTAAGCTGTGATTAGTTGCCGTGAATGCATATTAGATTCACTGTAATCTGGTTAACACTGTTTATTACATTTGGGCCCTTGTGCACCAACTCCCACTAATGTTAGACAACTTAAACATATTCTCAGTTTTTTTTTTTTTTTTCTAGTAGTGAATTGTAGAAATAACATTTTATTCCACATTCTGAGCATAGTGTTTGTGTTGTTGATCCATGGCATCAATATTCCATTAAATATTAGCCCTCTTAAACACTTACATTTCAAGGGCAGATGACTGAGAAGCAAAATAGTTGCAGAATCCTGTTGATAATACACAAAGCACTATTTGTGGGCTGCCTGTTCTGTATGTATTAGGTACAACATTCTCTAGATGTGGATCAATTTCTTACCCCTTGAGTGAGTCATTAGTTGTATTTGTTTGATTCTCCACATGGAGATCGTCGAGGCAATACATGCTGAGGCCGGGTTAACACTGCTGCAATATCAGACATCACATGTGATTCGCACCGCACCGCTGTGCAGATCACATGCGATGTCTGTGCGATGCGGATTCGGCCATACAAATTGTATGGCTGAATTTGCATCGCATTTGGATCAAAGTCGTGCAGGACCCTTTTTTTTGGTCCATACCAGAACCTGATTGCATGAGTACACATGCTATCCGATTCCTGTCCGAAATTGCAGTTCGCACTGCGATATGCAAACCGATCTGTCGGTGTCATTAACTTTGTATTGACACCGGCAGGGGTTCGCATAAGGCAGTGTGAACTGCCTGCGAGATGTATGTGATGCGAGAACCCGTACTGGATTTGCACGGGTTCTTACATCGCAGCAGTGTGAACTGAGCCTAAAAGTACCGTCAAGGTTTTCAGATTTGATCCACATATTTTGGAAACTGTTTAGACCAGGGATATGCAATCAGCGGACCTCCAGCTGTTGCAAAACTACAAGTCCCATCATGCCTCTGCCTCTGGGTGTCATGCTTGTGGTTGTCAGAGTCTTGCTATGCCTCATGTGAGTTGTAGTTCTGCCTCAGCTGGAGGTCCGCTAATTGCATATCCCTGGTTTATACAGACATTGTGTCTGAGATTTACTAAGGCTGGATTCACACATGTGCGGTGCGAATTCCAGCTCCGTTTTCTCTGCGAAGAGAAAAAACAGCTGTTCAGTGGTTCCTCTCCGTTGTAGCTGCGGATCAGTGAGCCAGGAGAGGGGGGAGGTGTAGTGAGGAGAAGGAGAGAATTCGTGTTCAGAACGGAATGCATCTGCGAATCAGATGCGTTCCCATAGAAAATAATGTGCTTGTAATTCGCACCGCAATGGCCAGAAAACGCACACTTTTTTGGGCAATGCACAGTGCGAATGCAACGCACATATGTGAACCAGATGCATTCAAATTTATGCATTTTAAAGTGTTCTGCGTATTGGATGCGGTGTAAACCGCATCTAATTCACATAGGTGGGAACGGGGCCTAAAGCTGGTACACTCAGAATCCCGTGCAGCTGTGCATGGTAGCCAATCATAACTTCAGCTTGTTCAATTAAGCTTTGGCAGTAAAACCTGGATGCTGATTGGTTTTCTTTGCAGAGTTGCACCAGATTTTGCACTTTACAGCTTTAGTAATAAAACCCCTCTGAGTCCAGATTACTGATTTTGCTAAATTGATACCCAACATGTCACGCTTCAAAATTGCGCCCGTTCATGGAATGGCGACAAACTTTTACCCTTAAAAATCTCCATAGGCGACGTTTAAAAAATTCTACAGGTTGCATGTTTTAAGGTACAGAGGAGGTCTAGGGTTAGAATTATTGCTCTCGCTCTACCAATCGCGGCGATGCCTCCTGTGTGGTTTGAACACCATTTACATATGCGGGCGCTACTCACGTATGCGTTCGCTTCTGCACGCGAGCTCGGCGGGACGGGGGGCATTTAAAATTTTTTTTTCTTATTTATGTTACCTTTTATTTTTTATTTTTACACTTTAAAAAAAAAAATAAATAAAAATTGTGTCACTTTTATTCCCATTACAAGGAACGTAAACATCCCTTGTAATAGAAAACAAGCATGACAGGACCTCTTAAATATGAGATCTGGGGTCAAAAAGACCTCAGATCTCATATTAACACTAAAAAGCAATAATAAAAAAAAAATGTAATTTAACCACTTAAATACAGGGCACTTATACACCTTCCTGTCCAGACCAATTTTCAGCTTTCAGAGCTGTCACACTTTGAATGACAATTGCGCGGTTATGCTACACTGTACCCAAACTAGATTTTTATCATTTTGTTCCCACAAATAGAGCTTTCTTTTGGTGATATTAGATCACCTCTGGGATTTTTATTTTCTGCTGAACAAATAAAAAAAATACCGAAAATTTAGAAAAAAAACGTTTTTTTTTGTTTCTCTTACAAAACTTTGTAAATTACTAAGTTTTCTTCTTCACTGATGGGGCTGCACTGACGGGCACTGTTAAGACGGCACTGTTGAAGTGGCACTGATGATGGGCACTAATATGTGGCACTGATGGGTCACTGATATGCAGTATTGATGGGTACACATAGGTGGCACGGATGGGCACTGATAGGCGGCACGGATGGGCACTGATAGGCGGCACAGATGGGCAATGATAGGTGGCATGGATGGGCACTGATAGGTGGCACTGATGGCCATCACTAATTGGCATCCATTGTGGGCACTGATTGTTATCCCTGTTGGCCATGGGTGACATACCTGGTGGTGACTAGTGGTGGGCATCCCTGGTGATCCTGGTGGCGTCCCTGGTGGTCCAGTGTGGGTATCCTCGGGAGGGCTGTGCTGGTAATCAATCAGCACAGACCCCCACTGTCAGAGGAGCAGCTAATCGGCTCTACTCTACTAGTGTCTGACAGATGCGAGTGAGGAAAAGGAAATCAACGGCTCTTCCTGTTTATACTGTGATCAGCCGTGATTGGACATGGCTGATCACGTGGTAAAGAGTCTCCATCTCCGCACAGCTCACAAGTGGTCAATGCTGTTACTGTAGAGGAGGAAATGTTTCCAGGGTTTTTTTTTTTTTCAGGCCTGTTTTATGTTCTTGGGACCAAATGGGGAATCCACCCTATACTGGATCTGATCCATGTATGGAATCCATCAGGTCCGTCCTTCTTTGACCCACAAGACCTTCTAGCCTCTGTCCTCTCTTACTAGCACATAAACACTTTCTGCATTTTTCTGATCACTCTATAACTCCTGTTTTTTTTTTTTTTTCCCAGTGACTCAGTGAAATCTCAACTGGTGTTTTTGAAAAACACACCTGTGCACATGTAAATGTGAGTTCTGTCACATAACCGTGTTCAGCAATAGCCCTTTTTGGATGTCTGTTAATTAGTTGATCAGTCTGGTAGTTTGAGTCCTCTGTGTTTCTTACTTTGTTCCACTTTGTTTATTACATCCATTTTAGATGTGCAGACATTGGGTTGCAGTTAAAAATAAAAATACCTAAAATAAAAAAGCAAATTGTAATCATCTTGGCACAATGTTTCTCATGCTGTTAGTGAATACCCAGGTAGCAGTTAACAGAAAAATGTGTGACCCTGTCACACTGAGCACAGAGAGCACTGCAGATGCTATTCAACTGCGCAAAACTGATTTTCTTTTTTCTTTTTTTCTTTTTTTTTCCCAAGAAATATCGGGCAAGATACCTATTAGCAATAATTGAAAATTCCAAGAATGGAATAGACCACTTAGTGCTAACATCAGTATGGCCTTTTATCGCTGAGTAAAACATTAACATTTTATAGTTTACTGTTGTCTTTGTTAAAGTAGGTTTACTTGTCTGTACACATATGATAATTGACAAAGGGCAAAATTGGGCTTCCAAAGCTTTTGTGAAATATGTTCCCGTCATAATCACTATAAGACACATCACTTAGTGGGTTCTGCATTAGGTGTGCATTCATAGTATTATGAATCATCTAGTTTTCAGCTACCATCTGCAAAATCTTGCTGTTCACCTGCACGTCAACCCACCCACCAACTGGCAGGGGAAAAGAGCAACGCTAAGGCTCGATTCATACTAATGTGTTTTTTGATGATTTTGCAGAAGAGCAGAGAATTTTTTTTTAACATGAGTTCCTATGGAACAC
Source organism: Aquarana catesbeiana (assembly GCF_042186555.1). Lineage (NCBI taxonomy): Eukaryota > Metazoa > Chordata > Amphibia > Anura > Ranidae > Aquarana > Aquarana catesbeiana. The sequence continues at coordinate 357,216,896 of NC_133328.1, read as the reverse complement.
ATTCACATCAATGCATTGTGCCTCTGCATTTTTGGGAAGGGTTGGGGACTTGCTTCCTGCAAAATGCACTGTTTTGCATGTAATATATTCAATGGACCCGCATCCAAAACGAAACTACTGTGTTTTTTCCGCAATTTTGACATGATTTTGCCGCAATTTGCGATTTGCTATTTGTGTTTGGGACGAGCGAGCGCCCCCCGAACCATACAAGGCCACATGCCCCCAACATGGGGGGTGGGTGCTTTGCGTCAGGGGTGGCTCTGTGCCCCCCAGCCTAAAGCACCTCCCCGCTTCTTGTTCGGGCTTCCTCCATCTTCTCCCAAATCTTCCTCCTCCGGGCTTTTCCTTCTCTCGCTTCTTCTTCCGCTCTTCTTCTTTCTCTGGTCTTCTTTGTCCAGTGTTCTTTTTCCTCTGCTGCCACTCCTGCCGACGACCCTGAACTGTCCGCGCCAATGTCAAGCATTTCTTACATAACAATGGGGGTGTGACCATCAGGTGACATCATCCAGAGGCCCCACCCCCTTGTGATGTCACAAACACATGCCCTGGGGGTGATGTCACAAGGGGGTGGGGCCTCCAAATTCCATCATCCTATGGCCACGCCCCCAATGTTATCTAAGAAATGCTTGACATCGGTGCGGACAGATCAGCGGGACGCAGTATCGGATGAGGGTCGGCGGCGGGAGTGGCAGCAGAGGAAGAAGCACACAGGGCCAAGAACAAGCGGGAGAAGGAGAATAAGGCGAAGAAAATTGGAGGAAGATGATGATATTTTTAATAAAAGACTTGTCAAAAACTGTCCAATGTATTTTTTCACACTACACTACTTTTTTGTGGGCAAGGGTTGTCGGGAAGGGGCCCTTGTCCCCATGAACATGGAGACAAGGTGCTTTGGGATGGGGGCATAGAGTCACCTCTGCCCCAAAGCACCCACCCCCCCATGTTGAGGGCATGCGGCCTGGCATGGTTCATGAAGGGGGGGGCGCTCGCTCGTCCCCTCCCTTTTCTGACCTCTCGGGCTGCATGCTCGGTTAAGGGTCTGGTATGGATTTTGTGTGGGACCCCACGCCATTTAAAAAACAAAAAAAAAAATGGCGTGGTTTTGTTTTGTTAGACATCTGAGTGTCTCCCCATCATATGAGACATGCTACGTTAGTTTGTGAGCCAGTGTTATATTCACTGAAACCTACTGGCCAGATGTAATATTTGTGACTAGACTAGCCCCTTTAAGAAAATTTGCATTGATTTACCCCTAGTTTGAGAGGTTGAGTCGGATGTACATATTTTTGTTCTACTTTACATTTCGAATAACTGGCTTTTGCAATGTAAAATTCACAGCGTGCCTGTAAACTGTGAAGTTGACCTGTGACATCACTTGGCATTACTTTGGTGTCCTTTTATGAAACTGCGGTAAAATACCGCTATTCAGTTCTCAGGCATTCTCAGAGGAGATCGCTCTCCTCTGAGTGCCTGTTTATGATGGTCTGTAGCTCGCTTCTCATGTTGAGTTGAGAAGCGATCTACAAACGCCGGGAACTCCTGAGAACGGCTCCTCTCACTGTAATCTCGCGTGATGTAGCGGGATTACAGTATGAGGAAGTGTAAAATACAAAAAGTTGAACACGAATCAGCACACATTATTCCCCAACATATTAATAAAATAAGTTAAATTCTCCCTACACAATATGCATTAACCTAATTATAAAAAACATTGTTTTTATCAATATTTAAAGATCATACATGTGCTTATTTAAATGTGAATGGTGTATAGTAAATTAATGTAATCCACATATGTAATGCAGCGATACACCATTCATATAAATGCAAAATACATTTATAGTCATTAAAAAATCATTTTAATAACGTATACAAGTATAAATATTTAATGAATTAAAAGAAAATATATTTCATAAGATAAACACCCGTATAACTGTAACAGAACATGCCATGGGTAAAACTATATATCAGGATTTACAAAATTTTATTTACTAATAAATTAAAATATATATAAAAATCACATTATATATATATATAGCTTAATTATTAAATAATAAATAATTATTAAATAATAATAATAATGAATTAATAATGATTAATAATTAATCATATCTTTTCATGTGACAACACTGAATAAATGACATGCTACAATGTAAACTAGTGAGTGTACAGCTTGTATAACAGTAAAAATTTGCTGTTCCCTCAAAATACCTCAACACACAGCCGTTGTTGTCTAAACCGCTGAAAACAAAAGTGAGTAGACCTCTAATTGAAAATGTCCAAATTGGGCCCAAAGTGTCAATATTTTGTGTGGCTACCATTATTTTCCAGCACTGCCTTAACCCTCTTGGGCATGGAGTTTACCAGAGCTTCACAGGTTTCCACAGGAGTCCCCTTCCACTCATCCATGACGACATCACGGAGCTGGTCAATGTTAGAGACCTTGCGCTCCTCCACCTTCCGTTTGAGGATATCCCACAGATGTTCAATAGGTTTTAGGTCTGGAGACATGCTTGGCCAGTCAATGACCTTTACCCTCAGCTTCTTTAGCAAGACAGTGGTCGTGTTGGAGGAGTGTTTGGGGTCGTTATCATGTTGGAATACTGCCCTGCGGCCCAGTCTCTGAATGGAGGGGATCATGTCACTGTACATGTTGGCATTCATGGTTGTCTCAATGAACTGTAGCTCCCCAGTGCTGGTAGCACTCTCAAAGCCCCAGACCATGACACTCCCACCACCATAATTGACTGTAGGCAAGACACACTTGTCTTTGTACGCCTCACCTGTTTGCCGCCAAACACACTTGACACCATCTGAACCAAATAAGTTTATCTTGGTCTCATTAGACCACAGGACAATCCACCTTCTTAGTCTGCTTGTCTTCAGCAAACTGTTTATGGTCTTTATTGTGCATCATCTTTAAGGCTTCCTTCTGGGACGACAGCAATGCAGACCAATTTGATGCAGTGTGCAGCGTATGTTCTGAGCACTGATAGGCTGACCCCCCACCCCTTCAACCTTTGCAGCAATGCTGGCAGCACTCATACGTCTATTTTCCAAAGACAACCTCAGGATATGACGCTGAGCATGTGCACTCAACTTCTTTGGTCAACCATATCGAGGCCTGCTCTGACTGAAACCCGTCCTGTTAAACTGCTGTATGGTCTTGGCCACCGTGCTGCAGCTGAGTTTACGGGTGTTGGAAATCTTCTTATAGCCTAGGCCATCTTTATGTAGAGCAATTCCTTTTTCTCACATCCTCAGAGAGTTTGTTGCCATGAGGTGCCATGTTGAACTTCCAGTGACCAGTATGAGAGAGTGAGAGCGATAACATCAAAATTTAACACACCTGACCCCAGTTCACACCTGAGACCTTGTAACACTAACAAGTCACATGTCACCGGGGAAGGAAAATGGCTAATTGTGCCCAAGTTGAACATTTTCATGCAGGGTTGTACTCACTTTTGTTGCCAGCGGTTTTGACATTAAGGCTTTGTGTTGAGTTATTTTGAGGGGACAGCAAATTTACACTGTTATACAAGCTGTACACTAACTATTTTACATTATAGCAAAGTGTAATTTTTTCAGTGTTGTCACATGAAAATATATATATTTACAAAAATGTGAAGGGTGTACCCACTTTTGTGAGGTACTGTAAATAAGAGAGAGAAAGAGGCTGGCATCACAATTGTGCAATAACAGAAATTGCATGTGACGCATTGCTGTGCAATGTGCATATCACATGCAATGTTTGTGCGATATCAATTTAAATCATATTGCATTTGCACCAAAATGGGACCCTTTAGGTGAGCCGCACAGGAAACTGATCGCACGGGTGTTCACACCGATGCGATCCGATTCCTGCACCATTTCATAGTTCACACTGTGATCTTTGAAATGATCTGGGGGTGTCATTAACTTTACATTGACAGCCGCAGCGGTGCGCAGATGTCAATGCAGGTGCGATGTGGAAACCCGCACAGGGATCGCGTTGGTTCCCGCATCGCACAAGTGTGAACCCAGCCAGAGACGTGAACATGTCAATAAAAAAAAAAAATATATAATATATCTATATCTATCTATCTAGATATATCTCTATATCTATCTATCTATCTATCTATCTATCTATCTATCTATCTATCTATCTATCTATCTATCTATCTATCTACACACTATAGATTGCTAACCTGCTGGTTTTGGGGTGTGTAATGGTAGGGAAGATGTGCTCTGACTGTATGGCTGCTCGTGGGTGAAAGAAGGAAGTCAAGACTCTCTCTGATTCTCCACCTCTGAAATGGTGAATCAGGAAATGAGAATTCTGTCACAGATCGCCAGTGAGGTGCCGAGATCGCACCTTCATACACTGGCCGTTTCTGTGACAGTCAGTTACAGATTCTCACTGTGCTGCGATAATCAGTGGAGAACATGTTCTCCGCTGGTTACCTCAGTTTCATACACTGGTAATGACCTGATTTCAGCGGCGAGACTCGGGATCTCCGCTGATCTCAGTTTCATAAAAGGACACCTTTTTAAGTAATTTTTATTGGTATTCTATGTTCTTTATAACACAAACCTAATTTTCTATTTTGTAAAGTTTGCTTCCTACAGAAATTGACAGTTGCATAAAGCTGTTCTGCTTTTTCGTTACCTTTTACATCCCTTTCCTCCCCTTCTTCCCTTAGACCTTAAGGCCTCTTGCACACGGTACTTATGTTTGAGCATCAGCATTTCTGGACATAATTGCAAGTGTTTCTGTTGTGCGTATGCGCATTTGCGCCTACAATACATTCCTAGGCAAAATCCATTAATATTTTTACACCTATGCGCGTATTTGTCAGCATTTGGACTCATGCTGGTGGAAAATAATGACCAGGAATGCAGATTTTTCAGGTTTTTTTTACTCAACGTGTGTACAGGCACATTGTAAACAATGGACTGCATCTTCGATCAGTAAAATGCTGTAATCAGCTTTTTCAAGGTGAAGTGTGCAAGAGGCCTTAAAGTGATTTCTGGTCAAGGCATACATCTCTAGTAAATGTATGTAATATTGGAGAGTTTGTACAGATAATAGGATCTTTCAGTGGACCCAAACTCAAAATGCAAAGATTTACTGTGTTATAAGGAACATCTAGAAAGGTTAAAGCTGAACTTTGGCAATTCCATTGCACAGAGCAGGTAAGTATAGAGATGTTAGTTATTTTCTTTTTAGTTTTTCTTTTTCCTTTACTATTGCTAAGTTTTGCAGAACAACAAGCAAGCATGGAGGAGTTTATGGCTCTAACCTCCTGATATATAAACATACTGCTTATTTGCATCTACTTAGTGAAAGGATCCATACCTCCATGTCTGTTCTCTTGGGTATCTGTTGACCATGTCAAGTAATAGGGTGTTGTTGTCTGTTGTTTGTCATTTAAAATTTTTTTTGTAATAAAGATACATTTTTTTTAGAATTATCACCTCATGATATGCCCACAAAGTCCACCTTTTTTTTTAGTTTTACTCTTTCAATCCTTCTATATACCTATTGGATGTTTGCATAGTGGGGGTCCTCCCTTTTTAAGTATTTTATTGTTGCTATTTTATCCTACAGTTTTCTATTAATTTAATTTTATATTAAACCATGTTGCCTAGTACTACATATCTCAGAGATATCTCTGGCTTTAAGTGGCATGCAATAATGTGTTGGCTTCCTTATGATATTACAGTCCCTGATGTGGGCAAATTGATGTAGCAGACTCATCGTATTTCTTGTCAGTGCCTGATATCTAAAACGTGTGTAAATACATGCTTTTACTTCCATGGTAGTTATGGGCTGAAAGGTATACAATCCATAAGTCAGCCCAGCATCAGAGTGTGTTAGCATGCAAAGGGAAGTGGGTCCATGCTCCTCACAAGATTCATATATTATACTTAATGCACAGACCCTAACTCTGCAGATTGTCAGTATCGGCTGTGTGTATTCATACAATTTATAGCTATGCTACTGGAATAATCTAAATATTTATTGAAATCAGCACTTTATCTGAACTTGCTGCAGCTATCCTCTGCCTGACAACTTTTAGTTGTCTTGCAGGTTCTAGAGTGCTAGAATTCAGAAGTATTGGATGTGTGAGCAAGTACCAATCTCCATTCTTTTTGAGCTGTTTTCTAGCATTATACTTGAATGAAAAAATTTGACATAGATTACAGATATTACACATTATCTTATGCTCATGATGCAAACAAAAAGTTCAGTGCTATGCAGCAAGCAGGGTTTTTTTTAATGTACCCCACCTAAAATGCACAGATTTTAATAGGGTCTTAAAATGTTACTAAACCCACAACAGTCAAATCAAATCTGTATATGCAGTAAAGCATGCTTGTTATACTCACTGTGGAAACTAAGAGGGCACATGTGATCAGCACAGGGCCAATCAGCACTGTCCAGACAGAGGGTCAGGGGTCTTGCAGCCTCATAGGACGGTCAGAACTCCTCCTACAAGCTTTAACCAGACACTGATAGAAGTCATACGACTGCTATGTACTGCTGATGAAAAAAAAAAAAATTATTAGTTTATATTTACTAAAATAATTGCATTTCCATGTTCTGTGTACTGTGGGAGACCTGATATGGTGAATGCAGGGTCCCAGGCTTTAAGGGAAAATGTTTAATCTAAATTCTACTCCCAAATAAAACATGTATTTTTTTTATTATAAACTTAACAGAGTTTTTTTTTTCTGGGACAGGCAAAAATGATTTTTTTCTGGGTTTGTAGTGATTAATGAACTTTTTATGTAGCTTTTTATTGGCTTATTAAAAAATACCCAGTTCTGTGTTGTATTATTTCCTTAAATGAGCTAAACCCATTTAACCACTAGATGGTGATATTGTTCTGCAGTGATACGTTGGCTAAAATTTGCGGCGGATGAAAGTCCATCTCTCATTCTCCACTACTTATTTCTCTCTTTGTTTTATACACTGCCTTCGTTTGGAGCTAAGTGCTCTCAGAAATGCTGCAGTCTTGCGTTATCCCTTAAAAATGATTACTGTTCTTGTTGCTTTTGCAGATTCCCTTGTGCAAAGTAATCCGGTTTAACATTGACTACACAATTCATTTCATTGAGGAAATGATGCCCGAGGTAAGGAAACGTGTGTAACCCCTTTATTGCTAGAGTCTAGCAAGTGAAAGTCTTTGTCAGCCTCATGGTATTTAATTGATTAAACATGGACTTGGGCAATTTTCTGTGTACACATTTTATTGCTGTCCCCCTGATATGAGAGCACTAAAGAAATAGGAATGGATTTTGTAATAAGTAGCAGAATGCGCCTCTACCACCTTCATTACAGCTTTATCCTTTGATGTCCTGCCAGCTCACTGTTGTTGACTGTGCTAAAACCCATCAGGATACATAGGCTGCAGGTGAATTAGAGGGTCACAACTCTACCTCATCTCAGATATTGAGGCAGTTCATGGGCAGGACACACATATGCATTTTATTACATCAGCACCTTTTTCCAGCCGCTGCAAGCAAGTCAATAGCAAATTAACTCACTCCACTCTTTTGGTACAGTCCATTTGTTCTTGTCTGTTTCAGAATAAAGAATTAAAAAGGTGACATTCAGCTGACTGAGAGGATATTTTTTTTTTCCAGTTTACAGTGCACTGTTTCTGAATATAAAGCCTCCTCAGTGTATGAAACATTCTTCAGTCCTCTCCTGCTTTTCAATTTGAAATGGTCATTTTGCTTGTTCTGGCTGTGCTTGCACGGTTCTGTAACTTACCATCCATTTAAAAGACATATCTGCCATATTGTATTGCTCACAATACCCTGCAGGACTGTTTTTTCACATTATGGGTAATTCTTCCTTTAGGTAATAGTGTGTGGAGAGAGGGTCATTCAGAACTTGGTAAATGGAAGCCACCTGTAATAGACTCAAATGGCCTCAATATTAGCATGCCATTGTGTTTGTTTTTGCTGCCAACCTCCAATACATAAGGCCAGCTGTTATTATGAAAAGGGCAAGAAAATACAGTTAAATCTCCATATTGTATTAGTCGGTTTCTTTTAAAATAATAATAAAAAAAAAACACTCTGGCGTAGTGTTGCAAGATATGTTTGTTGCTTTTAACATAGCTTTAGGCGAGATGACAATCTTGCTTTCTCAAATAGACATGGACAACTACAGCGCTGCGTGCAGAGTATAATTAAAGCCTAATGAACCAAACGTTATTATATTAGCAGAATCTAATTTTCTCTTCATATTTTGCTAACGTACGTTTTGTCCAAACATCATATCCTTCTCGCTGCTTTTTTATGCGTGCTATTTTGTTTCGCCTGATATTTAGAAAGTCTAAAATGACATTTCTAAATAAGATGAATGCAGACTTCAAAATGATTCATTGTCTGCTATTGAATCTGTCGTAATGTTGGCAAACTAGCAATAAAGTACAGCGGGGAACCTGCTAGTCTTAACGTAGTCTTATTGTCATGCTTGGCTGCCTATGTGCGTACAGATGCTTAACAATGCATCTTTGTCGCTCTGAACATAGCAGAGGTGTACTGAGTTGGATGTAATTTGCATGGTGGGAGTTTATATTAAAAAAAAAAAGCTGTTTGTTTTTTTAAATAAGCTTTCTTGTTCTAGGTTCATAATGATCTATGGAAGCAGGGAGGCTATGATCCTTCCTAAGCAATGCTAATCTGTAGCTGAAAATACTAGTGAATCACTGGTTTGTAGCTTTTTAGTGATGGTCCATCTGCTTCTTAAATTACTGGTTACAGTTCAGGGGCTGCAGATATTTTTTTTGGCTGCAGCAAACCACTGCTTGGAAATGAAAACTAATAATTGCAGCATTCAGATGGAAAATAGCCTGTTGGTCAGTTTGTACTAAATCAAAGCGATTGATCAATTATTTGCCTTCAATATTACCTAATTGCTGATTACATGGTATATAGTAGCCTTCGGGCAGTAGTAATAAATATTTAATAGAGGCAGTGCAGGCAACCAGGGTAATTTAAATGCAATGTAACCTATTAACCACTTCAGCTCTCACACCTGTACACTCCCCAAGGGACCAAAACAATGTTTTCATTACTGCTACTGGCCTGTTCTTTCAGGAGTGACTTGTTCATTACACAAGATGACAAAGTATTTCCTTTATTGTTTTCTTTATGACAAACAAGGCTTTCTTTTGGTGATATTGCTTTACAAAAATACATATGCAATTTTTTTTTCTTAATTCTTCTTTGTAGTTTGTGACGATTTAGGGTCATGTCACACTTAGAATTTTGTAGTAGCGATTTTTGGCTAGTGACCTAATTGCTGTTGTCGCTAGAGATGTGCTACTAAGAAGTGATTTTTTTTTTTTGCAGCCACAGGTCAAACTTGTGTTACCTTGTTTCATTAACATTTATTGCTGCAAGTTGCTATCCTTCAGTGATTTGTAGCTAAGTCTTAGAGTTCAGTGTAGAGTGATCATCGTTGCCGGCGAGCTTGTCGCTGACATGAAGCGCTGCACATTGTCAATGATCAACTGAGCTATAAATTACCTAACAATTAGCAAGTTAGCAGTTAAAGAGAAAATAATTATGAATTCCTTAGCAAGAAAAAAAGTGTCCTGTAGGAGAGACAGGTGCTTCTCGCATTAACCTGTTTGCTCTGTCTTCTGGTCACGCCCTTGTCTAATATCAAGCCATTAGAAAGCACTCTTTCACTTTGGTCATATGCATGGCCACGATGACTGGGCTGCTGTCCACTCATCTGAGGAATTGAAATCTTGAGTATAGAAAAGATGTCACAAACAGGTCAGTCCAATATTTCATGCACTGTTGTGTTTTTTTTTTTTTTTTTAAATAAAAAAACAAAACAAAACAAAAAAAAGTTTAAATAGTGGTTAGTTTGGATGAGGAGAAGGTTTTTACACAGAGCCTTGGTTCTAGGACCCACAGCCTCAAAATGGTCTATGTGAAAACTAAAGTTGGCCATACACGTATGGATTCCTGTTGTTCAGCATGTGGACCAAACAAAATAAATCAAGCAGATTGCTCATGCTAAAAAGCTCAAATGGATGAATCTATTGCTACCACTATTGTATTCTGACACCCGGTGCTGCCGACTGTCATTTGTCAGCCACTAAATCATTTTTAGAGGCGACGGGAGGGGACACCCCCCCTCCCCCTCCCACCGCCGTCCGGTGATTCTCCGGAGGACCCAGGGAAAGTATCGGTCGCCACCGAATGACGATAATAGAGATTTCCGGTGACCAGAATGTCACCAGTCATCTCTATGACTGTCAGAGGCCCGGGTGCGAAGGTTATGACGTCACGTCCGGGCCGTGCTTGTAAACAAAGCCGCGATCGCGGCTGGAAAGCATGGAATCGTGAATTATTATTATTTATGCTTTCCACAGAAGCACAGAAATGAACGCACACGTAAGTCCCGCCCACATTTGTAAACGCCGTTCAAACCACACATGTGAGGTATTGCTGCGTGCATTAGAGCGAGAGCAATTATTCTAGCACTAGAGTGTGCGCAATTTTAAAACGTGACATGTTGGGTATTTATTTACTCGGCGTAACTTCATCTTTCACATTATACAAAAAAATTGGGCTAACTTTACTGTTTTGTTATTTTTTTCATTCATGAAGCTGTTGTTTTTTTTTTTCAAAAATAACACGTTTGAAAAATTGTTGCGCAAATACCGTGCAACATAAAAAGTTGCAACGACCACCATTTTATACCCTAGGGCGTCTGCTATAAAACATATATAATGTTTGGGGGTTCTGAGTAATTTTCTAGCAAAAAAATTATGACTTTTACATGTAGGAGAGGAGTGCCAGAATAGGCCTGGTATGAAAGTGGTTAAAGTTGTTGAGGCTAGAGATCAAAATGCCCCCTCTCTGTTCCATAGCTTGACCACACCACTGTTCATAGTCAGAAAAGATAGGGGGGGTTGGGTTTAGTTTTTTTAGTTTAGTTTATATTTTGTGTAAGAACTGGGCATCTGTAGTTTACTAACAGAATAGGCTTTGGATAGTGGAGAAGAAGGAAGAAAAAAGTGATCAATTCTATAGAGTCCTTTGTCTAACCACCATTTGAAGGCCCATATATCTAGGCCAGGAGGAAAAAGGGGATTATGAAAGATATGTGAGAGTGGCTTAATGGGTAAACTAGTTGTAGGTGATCTCTAAGTGAATCCCAAAGAGTGAAGGAGTGTAATAGGGTTTTGGCTAGAATAGGGGATTGCAATTTAGTGGGGTACCATAGTAAGTAATTGAGAGTATGATTCGAGGTTGTCTGTCTTTCCTTATGGATCCAGTCAAGGTGTGCCACTCGGGAATAGATTGCTAAGAGTTGGGATTATTGGCCCTCCTGATAATACCAGAGTAATTTGGGAACCCCCATTCCACCCGTGTCTCGGGCTCTAAAGAGAGTTGCTTTGGATAGATGGTGTCTTGCTCCTCCCCAAATGAAGCTAATGATTTTGGATTGCAAGGGTTGTAGGTGAGCTTTAACTACAGGAATGGATAAGGCTCTAAAAAAAGTATAAAACGCGAGGGAGTAATGTCATCTTGACAGAATTGACTCTTCCTAGCCAGGAGAGCTCCAATTGGGCCCAATGATTCAGATCCTCTGTTAATTTTTTTAAAAGTGGAGGGAAATTTTGCCTATAGAGATGTTCTATCTTGGTGGTAAGTCTCACTCCCAAGTATGAAACATCTTATGTCGCTCCAAGTACAGTGCCTTGAAAAGGTATTCATACCCCTTGAAATTTTCCACATTTTGTCATGTTGCGACCAAAAAGTACATTTATTTTATTGGGATTTTATGTGATAGACCAACACAAAGTGCACATAATTGTGAAATGAAAGGCAAATGATAAATGGTTTTTAATTTTTTTTTTACAAATATGTGAAAAGTGGGGCGTGTATTCAGCCCCCTTTACTCTGATACCCCTAACTAAAATCTAATGAAACCAATTGCCTTCAGAAATCACCTAATTAGAAAATAGAGTCCACCTGTGTGTAATTTAATCTCAGTATAAATACAGCTGTTCTGTGAAGCCCTCAGAGGTTTGTTAGAGAACCTTAGTGAACAAACAGCATCATGAAGGCCAAGGAACACACCAGACAGGTCAGGGATAAAGTTGTGGAGAAGTTTAAAGCAGGGTTAGGTTATAAAAAAAAAAATATCCCAAGCTTTGAACATCTCACGGACTACTGTTCAATCCATCATCTGAAAATGGAAAGAGTATAGCACAACTGAAAACCTACCAAAACATGGCCGTCCACCTAAACTGATATGCTGGGCAGGGAGAGCATTAATCGGAGAAGCAGCCAAGAGGCCCATGGGAATTCTGGAGGAGCTGCAGAGATCCACAGCTCAGGTAGGAGAATCTGTTCACAGGACAACTATTAGTTATGCACTCCACAAATCTGGTCTTTATGGAAGAGTGGCAAGAAGAAAGCCATTGTTGAAAGAGAGCCATAAGAAATCCCATTTGCAGTTTCCTAGAAGCCATGGGGGGCACAGCAAACATGTGGAAGAACGTGTTCTAGTCAGATGAGACCAAAATCAAACTTTTTGGCCTAAAAGCAAATTGCTATGTGTGGCGGAAAACAAACAGTGCACATCTGCTTGAACACATCATGCCCACCGTGAAACATGGTGGTGGCAGGATCATGTGGTGGGGCTGCTTTTCTTTAGCAGGGACAGGGAAGCTGGTCAGAGTTGATGGGAAGATGAATAGAGCCACATACAAGGCAATATTAGAGGAAAATCTGTTAGAATCTGCAAAAGACTTGAGACTAGGGTGGAGGTTCACCTTCCAGCAGGACAATGACCCTAAACATACAGCCAGAGCTACAACGGAATAGTTTAGATCAAAGCATATTCTTGTGTTAGAATGGCCCAGTCAAAGTCCAGACTTAAATCCAATTGAGAATCTGTGGCAAAACTTGAATATTGCTGTTCAGACGCTCTTCATCCAATCTGGAAGCTATTTTGCATAGCAGAATGGACAAAAATGTTACCCTCTAGATGTGCAAAGCTGGTAGAGACATCCCCAAAAAGGTGTAATTACAGCGGAAGGTGGTTCTATAAGTATTGACTCTGGGGGGCTGAATACAAATGCACACCACACTTTTCACATATTTATTTGTAAAAAAAAAAAATTGAAAACCATTTCTCATTTTCCTTCCACTTCACAATTATGTGTTGGTCTATCACATAAAATTCTGATAAAATACTTTTACGTTTTTGGTTGTAACATGACAAAATGTGGAACATTTCAAGGGGTATGAATACTTTTTCAGGGCACTGTAAATAGCAAGCTTTCCTTAAGGCCCCTTTCACACTGTGGGTGCGTTGGTGGTAAAACGCTGCTATTTTTAGCAGCGCTTTACCGCCAATTTGCAACACTTTCTGGCCGCTAGCAGCCAAGAAAGGGTTAAAACCACCGCGCAGCGCTTTGCCGGCAGTATAGCAGCGCTGCCCCATTGATTTCAATGGGAAGGAGCGGTGTATACACCGCTCCAAAGATGCTGCTAGCAGGAATTTTTTTACCCTGCCAGCACACCGCTCCAGTGTGAAAGCCCCCGGGGCTTTCACATTGGAGACACGGCAGCGGCTCTTTCAGGGCGCTTTGCAGGCGCTGTTTTTAGTGGTGTAGCACCTGCAAAGCGCCCCAGTGTGAAAAGGGTCTAAAAGAGAAGTGTGTTTTTTTTGTTTGTTGCTTATTACCAATGTGGATGCAGCATCAGACCGAACAATGAACAATGATAAAGAAAAGGTGATTTTTTGATATTCACTGTAAAATATTTTTCTTGGAATTCATGTAACAATCCTAATACTGCTCTTCCTACAAAACTGGAGCATGTTGGAAGGGGGGTGGTTTATATCTGCCTAATAGCTTTGTTTGCCAGTGTCCATTCTCCTGTAGACAGCAGTATATCCCTCTTGTCTCAGAATTCAGCCTGTACTCCTTGATGAACTTAAAAAAATAAGATATTTATTCTCTACAATTTTTTTGTTGTTGTTACATTATAATGTGTTTTATTATCCTGTGTTACATTATGGTGCCTTTTTACAATAGCTTTGTTAGGTAGATGTGAATGGTAACCAAATGACAGTGAGTTAGCTAACAAATCCTATATATCTGATGCCAGGATTGTATAGATAGGCACCAGCATGTCTAGAATCAGTGGATACAAATACAGTTTCTTTTAGTTATGGGACTTAACTGGGTGCCAAAAATTGTAACAAAATATATCCTCTACTATTAAAATTAAACATTTATCCTTTCTGGGACTCGGTCTGGAAACTGATCTTTAGACTGACAGACATTTTGCAAGCAGACGAACCAGAGTAGTGCTTGCTTCACCTCACCCTTCTTTCAAGGTGTAGATATAAGAAGTCACTCTTGATCCATCTTCTCAACACCACTAAAATATGTATGCTGCAAAGATGGAAATGCCCAGAATCCCTAACAGTTGGTCAGTGGATAGCTGTGATGAATGAAATCAAACTGACGGAACAATTAACGGCTGTGTTAAAACGAAAAGAGAAACAGTTGAATTATACCTGGAGCAACTGTCATTGTGCATGCATACTCAACCCCCCCCCCCCCTTTTTTGTTTTTTTTCTTTTCCAAAGTTTTCAAATTTTGTGTGGCAATTCCTATAGAGCCTGCTAATTTTTTTTCTCCTGCTCACTCTTGCTTGCTTGTCATACAACCTCTGTGATGTGACACTTTTCCCTATTTTCCTTTTTTTTTTTTTTCCATAATAGTTTTTATTGAAAAAAAGGGTATGCAAAATAATAGCTTGTACAATAACAAGGGTTTCATACAGAAATTTTGTCACAATAATCTTCAATACAATATACTACATAAATACAAACATGCAGATGTCGATTCAGGATTTACATTAGCTTTTGTCAGAATCGTGTGACTCTATACATAACCTTTGATGGGGTGTTCTTATGGCCCCTTTGTTAAGTTAACGATCTTGGGTAAGAAATGAGGAAAGGGGGGTTATAAAAGAAGAGTGTAGAGGATATGGAGGAAGAGTAGAGAAGTGTGGGATCTAGGAAAAAGAATGGCGGGTTGGGTAGGGAAGATATAGTGGAGTTTTGAGGGGAGGGTAGTGACAGAGGACACGGTCTATTTGGTCCCTTCTATAGGGCATTGCCACCCCGACACGAACCGAACTGTTTTTTATTCTTGATGGTCTAATCAGAGGGATCTTCAGGTGGTATAAGCATTATAGCGTTGGGATAATTTGAAATGTGTCCAACAGGCCCATGTGGTCGTAAATTTTTGGATTCGTTCTTGTGAAATGTGCACCAGCTCCTCCATCTCCTCTATCTTAGAAATCCTCCTGAACCACTCCCCAATCGTGGGAGTGGAGGTGGATCTCCAATGCGTTGGGATACATAGTTTGGCTGCGTTCACCAGGTGCATAGCTAATGATTTAAAGTACTCGTTTCTAGTCAGGTGAGTGTGATGTAGGAGGTATTGGGCTGGAGAATAGGTCAAAGAGTATGTTGAGATATGCGTGATGAGGTCGTGAACCTCTTTCCAGAATGGCTGTATGGATATGCAGTTCCACCATATGTGTAGCAGTGTGCCTTTTGCTTTCCCGCATCTCCAGCAGGTGTCTGGTAAGTCTGGTGAGAATTTATGTAAAAGTGATGGAGTCCTATACCAGCGTGTTTGAATTTTATAGCCATTCTCCTGAATAGCTACATTAAGGGAGCCTTTATGTATATATTCGTTGATACGTGACCAATCCTCCTCCGTGAAGGTCATCTGGAGATCTGCTTCCCATGCTGCACGTGCGGAGTCTAGGGTGCAAGAGGTATCTTCCATTAGCATATTGTACATGTACGAGATTAGGTGTCTTTGTGGGGAGGTTCTGGTGCACAGTTCCTCAAATGGAGTTATTTGTCTAGTCCAGGTCAGTGTCGTACCTTGAGTTGATAGAAAGTGTCTGATCTGTCTGTATGTCCAAAAGGGGAAGGATTTGAGGGGGGATGATTCAACTAAGTTCTCATATGTTCTTGGGATCTTGTCTACATAGAACTGATAGGCTGACATTCTGTTGTGTGGCCATGTTTGGTTTAGAAAGGATGGTGAGAGCTCTGGGGTGAACTCAGGGTTGCCTCTCAATGGGGTTAACGGGCCAGGGACAGAGGAAATTGACCTGATTTTAATTGTTCGTCTAAAGGAACTTAACGAGGCTGAAATGAGGGGATGCGTCAATATCTCCTGTGGCACTTGATTTGGGGCAATCCAGGGAAGAGACTCCAGTGGAAGTTGTGAGATAGATTTCTCCAGGGTGACCCAAAGCTTACCGGGCTCATGGACATTCCAGTCCACGATTCGGGCAAGGTGGTTCGCTAGGAAGTATTTGTGGAGGTCTGGAAGCCCTATACCTCCGTTAAGTCTTGTTTGTGTGAGCCTAGTGAATTTGATGCGTGGAGGGGAGCCTTTCCATAGAAACAGTGTGCACATCTTCCTATATGCTGCAAAAAAGGATGCTGGAAGATGGATGGGTAGGCACTGAATAATATAAAGAAAACGTGGTAGAGTTATCATTTTTAAAAGAGCGGAGCGACCAAACCAGGAGACACTGAGGTTCCCCCATGCTTTTAAATCCAGTTGCGCTTTCTTTAAGACCTTAAGGAAATTAACCCTGTATAAGTCTTCCAATTTAGTGGTGATTTGGATACCTAGGTAGGTTATTTCTTGTTGGTTCCACTGGAAGGGAAAGGAAGATTGGCAGAGTTTGAGTTCCTGTGTTGTAAGGGTGATATTCAAGGCTTGGGATTTTGCATATTTAATCTTTAGATGCGATAGGGTTCCGAAATGCTCTATGTCTTTAAGTAAATTAGGTATGGAAGTGGTCGGAGAAGTCAGGGAGAGTAGAACATCATCTGCAAAGGCAGATACCTTATACTCCTTTCCCTGCACTCGGATTGGAGTATAGTGTCAAGATGTGGGACAACATGCGCGGGTGAAGACCAATCCTCTTCAGGACCTCTCCCATGTAGTCCCAGGCCACTCTGTCGAACGCCTTTTCAGCGTCCAAAGACAGAAAGAACCCTTGCGTTTTTGTGGTTGTGAGCCAGTGGTGTATGTTTAATGCTCTAATGGTGTTGTCCCTGGCAAAACCGACCTGGTCTAACGAGATAAGGCTTGGCAAGAAAGTGGACATTCTATTGGCTAAGATTTTGGCATAAATCTTGATGTCCACATTGAGTAGTGAAATAGGTCTGTAATTTTGTACTCGTGTCTTATCCTTTCCCTCCTTGGGGATTACTGTTATGTGTGCCTCCAACATGCGCCCCATGTTCGTTGTGGGGTCCGCTAGAGAGTTGAAGGTGGATAACATTTTTGGAGCTAGGGACTGGGCGAAGCATTTATAATATTGCAGGGTGAACCCGTCTGGACCTGGGCTTTTACCCGGTTTCATCTGTCGTATGGCGGCCTGCAGTTCTTCTGTCGAAAGTGGTTGCTCTAATTCTTCTGCTTGTGTTTGTGAGATTGATTGTGGGCCATATTGGTTCAAGAAGCTCTTTATCGCTTCTGTTCTACTTAGTGCTTGCTCAGGGTTTGAATTAGGGGTCCTAAGATTATATAAATTTTTGTAGTATAGTTCAAACTCATGGGCTATGTCTTCATTTTTAGATAGTGTAGTGTCCTGTTGGGTCTGTATGTGGTAAATTGTGTTAGACGGTCTAGATGTACGTACTGCTCTGGCCAGTAATCTGCCGCATTTGTTGCCTTGCTCGTAAAAGATTCGTTGGTGGAGAACATACTGGCGCCTGGTGCGTTTACCTAATTCTTCTAATAACGTTGAGCGTGAATGCATCAGTTCCTGCAGTGTCTGTTGTGAGTGGGATTGTTTATGTGTGGCCTCCAACCGCCTGATGTTGGTGATTAGGTTATCTATGGTGGCCTGCTGTAACCTTTTTACTTTCGCAGCTTGGGCCATCAGCACCCCCCTGATCACACATTTGTGGGCTTCCCATAAAGTGGTAGGGGATATGTCTGGGGTGGAGTTCTCCCTGACGTATGTGTCGATACTGGCTGTCAGGCGTGAGGTAAACTCCGTATCTTTCAGTAGGGAGGAATTAAGTCTCCATGTTTTTGTTTTAGGGATCAAGTCTGGGAAGGTCAGGGTTACTGAGATGGGGTGATGGTCAGACAAGAACATAGGGTCGATCGTGGCCTGTGTGAGGTAGGTTAAGTCAGGTTGGGAATGGAAAAGATAGTCCAGTCTTGAGTATTTTTGAAAAGGGATAGAATAGAAGGTGTAATCCTTCACGGAGGGGAACATTGTGCGCCATGTGTCGTGCAGCGCTAGGCCTTGAAGTTCTAATTTAATTTGTCTTAGGGCTCGATAGGATAGCATTGAGGTTCCTGAGGAGGTATCAAGGTTTGGGTTGAGGGGTACATTGAAGTCACCTCCTAGTAGTACAATACCCTCTTTAAAGGAGGTCAGAAGGTCACCTATTTTCCTAAAGAAAGATACCTGGTGTTCATTTGGAGCATATATGTTTGCCAATGTTATTGGCTTAGAAGCATAGGTACCTTTAATAAATACAAATCTACCCTCAGGGTCCAGTAACGAGTCTGAAAGCTGAAATGGAGCCTGTTTAGAAACAAGTATGGAAACTCCTTTTGTCTTAGCTATGGGATTGGTGGAGTGGAAGGCCGTTTGGTAGATGTGGTTGGAGATTTTTGGGATGGAGTTAGAGCGAAAGTGAGTCTCCTGTAGGAAGATGAATTGGGCCTTTTGCTTGGTGAGAGAGGACAGGACCTGTGAGCGCTTTTCCGGTACGTTAAGACCTTTTGCGTTGAGAGAAACACATTTCAACGCCAGAGGAGCATAGTGAGGCATTGTCTATTTTTTTTTTTTTGTTTGTGAAAGATCAGAACCCGGGCGTTTATTTATTTCCTCTGAGGATTGTCAGTTCGTGTCGGGGTGGCTCAGCTAATAGCTACGAAGTGTGTTGCGGCAGAGCTTGCGAGGAGTCAAAGAAGTAGAAAAATAGAAAGAAGGGGAGGGGGGGGGGGAGTCCCGTCAAGGATAGAGAAAGTTAGAGGGGTAGAGGATCAGTAGGGGGAGAGTAGGGTATAGGGTGGAGAGAAATACCAGAGGTGGAAAAGAAAGTGCCAATCCACCTATAAAATAGAGAGCTGGTTGGTCAGCAGACTAACTCTTAGTGCTGCTGCTGGGGGTTGGTAAGCGTGTCTGGGGTCCTACTCCTTGGCCTTAGAGAGGAGTGTGCGTAGATAGTAGTGTAAAAGGGAATAGTGCAAATAAGAAAATAAAAATGGGACTATTATTATTATTATTATTATACAGGATTTATATAGCGCCGACAGTTTACTATTGCATCCTATCAACATTAAACTCAACATAAGTATCTTGAGAGCTCGCCAGTGGGAAACATGTATAGATCTTATATCTGAACAATAAAAACTGAGAGAGATTCAGAACATGTGTTGTACATAAACAAAGATATCATGACTCATAGAACTATTTACTCGCCTCCCCATCAAAGTTTTATGGGGGGGGCTTCACATCGTTATGCCTGTGCATGCTAGTTCTTCCTCCCTCCTTGTAAAAGCGTATAGGACCATGTTACCATAAGTCTCCGTCTCAGGGCTGGGCATTGAGAATAGGGGTATGGGATATGGGACCACCTCCTTTCCTGGGTTCTTTTCCTTTTTTCTTTTTTTTTCTTTCCCCTTTCTCCCCCTTCCTCTTCTCTTTTTCTTTTTAGGGGGTTACCATCCTGTTTATGTTATACAAGGTTCTGTGTTGACTGTTCGTGTTAACACTTATGACATCATAACATTATAGCTCTATGAGCCCCCGAGGCACATCGCGCGGCCCCCTATTCATGTATATTAGGGTAGTACGTAATATCCTAGGATATTGTTCATTTGGTATGTCTCAGAGCCATTATCATCTACGCTGAATGGCAGATGACAATTATGATTATAGGGGAAAAAAAAAAAAAGGGGGGGGGGAGCCGCACGCGTCTGCCTCAGTGACCCACAAGCATCATACGTATTCATACGGCAAAGTTATACTGAGATAATTAGCGTATATATCCACATGAAAAGAGGTTGGGGATCGGGGGATGAGAAAGGGAGGGGGGGGGGAAGAAGGGTCGGGTAAAAGATAAAGGGAGGTAATGGGAAAAGGGAAGAATGGGGTAGGGGAAAGTGTAGGTATGGGTGGGAGTAGGGGGGGAGAGCGAAGGTGACCCTAGGTAGAGAAATATTATTAAACCGATCACTTTACCAATACAGATGTATTGAGTCCCATATATCTAATAGCAGTGTAGGTATTCCGCTTACACATACGTTGTCTCCCAAAGGTGTTGGTGAGCATGCAGACATTGAAATACCCAGTGTACTGGAAAAGTCTCAGGAGAACGATGTGCTAACTTCTGACCACGCTAAAGCACATCAGCTGTATGCTTGAAGGTCGTAGCAAATAGTGCAAAGGTCTCGAGAGTCTGGTGTAGTGAAGGTATCCCAATTCTTCACTGCATGTTCGGGCAATATTCTTTCCGCGTGGGCCTATAAGGGTTTTTAACTCTGTTCTGGTTTACTCTGTTCCAGTCAGGAGATTTCTACGGGACCTTGGTAAGAGCCATAGTGTCAGGTTTTTAAAGGGGCATAACCGAGCTAGGGAGTCATGGTCCTTTCTGCATAAGTGAGGCTTTACACAGTTCCAGTGTGTGTACTGGAGATGAGTCATGAGTTCCATAAAATAAAAGGATGCAAACTGTGAACCAAAACAGGAAGATGGATCTCTCTGAAAAACAAAACAACAGACCTACTCAAGTAATGTCCAGCTATCAAAAAGAATTGGCGATGGTTTTGTCAGGCTTCCTGGTGATTCCTGCGTGGGGTTACCGGTTGGCCTCTGGCTTGGTATTCCAGGTCTCGTCGGGAGGAATGTGCTCCGGGAGACAGGGGTCCCGATCTCCTGCGTCTAGAGCGATGCCTCTGTGCTTTGGGTGAGGGGTTGTGTGTCACCGGCTTCCACGGTTCAGACGGGAAGTGGAACGCACACCAATCCGGAAGATCTATCGGTGGCAGATCGAGTTGATCACAAAAAGCCTGAAGGTCGTCTGGTGATCTCAGGAGGGCAGTGCGCCCTCTGGCGGTGGCGGACAGACAGAACGGGAACTTCCAGCGATACTGTATGTTCCGCGTTCTAAGAAGCTCCAGCAGAGGGCGCAGGGCACGCCTGTTCTGTAGTGTGGTTGGAGAGAGGTCCTGAAAGAGCTTAATTTCAGTGCCATTATGGTGTAAATGGCCTCTTTCTCTGGCTTTTCTCAGGATTTCTTCCTTGAGCGGGAAGTTGACTACACAACAGATTACATCTCTCGGGGGCTCATTATCTCGAGGGGGGGTCTGAGAGCCCGGTGTAGTCTCTCCATCTCAATGGGGGAATCTGGCGGCCGGTCTAATAAATCGTTAAAGATGGTACAGATAGCTTGGGGTAGTGAGCCTGCTTCCAAGTTTTCCGGTACCCCCCTAACTCGAATATTATGTCTCCTGCCCCTGTTGTCGAGGTCTTCGACTTGACGGTGTAAATCATACAGATAGGAGAGTTGGGTATCGTAAGTGTGCTGTACTTGCCTGATGGCAGCTGTATGGAGCTGCGTGGTCTGCTCCACGTCCGTTATGCGGGCCGCCACCGCCTGAATGTCCATCTTGAGGTCTAAAATCGCCGCTTTTAAAGTGCCCGTAATATTGTTGGTGATGTCCATTGCTACATGTTGTAGATCCGACAGGTTAACTACTGAGCTGGGGCGACGTGCTCGAGTAGTCTCGTCTTCCATCTGGGAGTCTGAGTCCTGGCCGAGGCCTGAGGCCTGTGGTGTCTGTTCGGCCTCGTGATCACCGGAGCGGAGTGTCCGGAATATCTCCGGGATGTTGCGGCTGAGCTGTGTAGTCGGCTCTTTCGGTGTCCGGGGGGCCGAGACACTTCTGTTGGGTTTCCCCATCATTAATTCGGGCGATTTTTTCCCGTTAAAGGCTGCTTTTACTCCTCAAATAGCCGGAGCTCTGTATTCAGGCGGCCATTCCGGATTCCAGCCAAGCCACGCCCCCCCCCTATTTTCCTTTATTGAAAAATCATACTCATACCCAGGTCTCTTGGTAAGCCTATTGTTACACACTGTTGCAATTCTTTACAGAGTACCAAAATTTTCAGTTGGCGCTCAGGCATTAATCTTCATGTTTTGTACTATGCTTATGGCTTTATTTTATTAAATGTTTCTGTAACCATTTTGAATATTATACCCTCAATCAATGCTGGAATTGTATCATTTTGCTGGTGTGCAAATTAAAACTTTAAATGAAAAAGAATTTAATTAAACATAGTATAAAACCGTTAAAACAAGTGCAATTTAAACTTGTTACCATACATTTTACATGTATATTACATAAAATGGATACTTAAAACTTATTTCCATGTTTTTCACATTTAATCGCAATGTATTCCCTTCCGTTCAACAGTGAGGCTCCCAAATGGAAATTAGGGTCCATTTGGGGGAAACAATGCAATAATTATGATGCGTTTCGTGGTTATCGTCCCCCACCTCCTTTAGGTTCTGTGGAACTGTAAGATAGTCAGAATACATTTTGAAGAATTTCTAACTATATACATATGCTTTTTACACATTGTTTGTTAAATACCTTAAGTTAAAATAGAAGGTTAATCCCATATTGGAATCATAGGCTTGGGAACGACTATCCACAAAGCCAGGAGCACATGTGGGTGACGGGGAAAGAGTGCTGTCACCCTATAACAACATTTTAGAACAATAATCTTCCTGGCAGAATCACCGGGTATTATTTTAACGAAAGCTGCAGATTTCAAAATATTGACAATTACGTGAAGTTACAATAGATTTTATGAGAGTTTTGTAATTGCGTTTACGTATACTTTAAGTTGATATCTCTTGACTTTGTTGACTGCCTGCCTTTTGCTGTTTGCCTGTGAGGGGTTAATGCTGGTTTGGATGCTAATATACAATCTCTCTGTTTCCCTCAGCATTTCTGTGTGAAGGGACTTGAACTGTTTTCCTCTTACCTGTTCAGGGACATATTAGAGCTTCATGACTGGAATCTTATTGGTATGTTTCATTTACTCTGTTTCGGGAATGTTTTACCCTGTGGGCTTTAAATGCACTGAACCATTTAGTTGTCTACGTGTCCTGTCTGTTTTTCATTGTTCTGTATAAAAATGTATTGTGTGCCTGTTATTTTATTTCATGTTAGGGTTCTAACTACAAATGTAACATATTAATATTTTACTACATTTTGTGTAAGACCAATTTAATACCTACTTTGCCTGTTTACTCCATAGTAAGGTTTTGTCTCTTATTAATCAAAGTATAGCAATAGCGAATTCTAGTTCTAGGTGGTTGCCTTTTCCCTTTATAAAACATATGTTTGCATCATACTAAAGATGTCCATATCAAGATTACTGTCACTCAGCACGGGATGTAGGACTTTGTCCCATGTGTTTTTATGGTTAGAGCTGGAAATTCAATGTTGTGCATTAACCAGATTGTATACCCAAGAAATGGCATGGTTAATCCATTGCCTCTGAATACAGATAGTCTCAAAAGCCTTTCATTATTTTTTTTTTTTATGTTTATGATTAATAATATTTTTGAACTGTGGATATTTTGGTGTTTTATGAAAGGATGCCAATGGTACTTTGCAGAGCATGGCAGAAGACCAATGTCTTACTACTAAAGTCTTTTTTTTTTTTTAATTAACAAACATGTTGTTATACTTTTTTTTTTTTTTTTTTGCACAGAGCAGCCCAGATCCTCCTCTTCTCAGGTCCCTCTTCGATGCTCCTGGCCCCTCCCTCTTTTTGAGTGCCCCTACAGCAAGTAGCTTGCTATGGGGGCACTGGAGACGAGCCACAGCTCCCTGTGTCCATTCAGACACTGAGCCATGGCCCAGCCCTGCCTCCTTTCTCTCCTCATTGGCTTGGCTGACTTTGACAGTAGCTGGCGCCAATCAGCTGTACTGATGAGGGGAGTCCTGGGCAGCCGAGACACTCCTGCAACATCGCTGGAGTATGAGGGGTGCTGCTGCACACAGAAGGCTTTTTATCCTAATGCATAGAATGAATTAAGAGAAAAACCCTTCTGCCTTTACAACCTCTTTAATCAGGAGAGGCACAGTACATTGAGAGAGTCGTACTGCAACCCAGGCTTTGGTTTGAGTGTTAGAATTCTAATCAAGTATCCTTGATAAATGTGTAGCCTGATAGTTTAGAGCAAGGGTCTCCAAACTATGGCCCTCCAGTTGTTTAGGGACTACAATTCCCATCATGTGGAGTCATGCCTGTGAATGTCAGAGTTTTACAATGCCTCATGGAGCATGTAGTTCTGCAACAGCTGGAGGGCCGTAGTTTGGAGATCCCTGGTAGAGGGATATTAGGGAGGCCTATACCCCCTTTAGAATTTGTGAGTAAATTATGCGTTTCCTGAAGCCATTAATGAGCAGATAGTATGGCCTGAATGTTCTTAAATAAAGTGTTATGTATGCTTTAATTGATGTCTATATTAAGTATAAAATGTGTGGCAGGATATTATTTTAATAATAGCTCCTCCAACCTACAAAAAACGTCTCTCATTCCCTGTCCTAAAATTGAGAAGAGGGGGAAAGTCATTCTTTATCATAGATGTGTTTTATTTGTGTGGAAAGGAAGATCAAATTATTATATGAATGGAAAGCCACTTTGAAGGGCAGTAATGGTTGAGTTGACATGGTTAGATTAAAGTGGTTGTCAATCCTTACATATACCCAGTGATGTGACTGGCCTCGGGTGATATACAGAGATGAAACAAATCCACCTACAAAAGTTTTACCTGCTTATCTGCTGTTTTCTCTTCTCTATATTTTTTCAAAGTCCATAATATATTAAGCTTGTACGAGTTGTCAGAAAACCGTGAGGAGAGCTCTGAGAGCTGATTGGAGGGGAGAGATACACCCTCCTTTACACAGGAACAGAGCTGAGGCTGTAAATTAGCTGGAGATCCCTCCCTGTCACCTTTTTTCTCTTGGTGTCAGAAAAGCATGTCAGAAGTGATTCTGACATGATAGCAGAGGAATGAATCAACAGACATAAATGACACTTATGCCACGTACTTTATGGCAGACTTGGTGCGGCAGACTTTTTGACGGACTTTCCAACGGACTTTCCGAATGAACGGACTTGCCTACACATGATCAACCAAGGTCCGACGGATTCGTACGTGATTACGTACGACAACAAGGAAGTTCATAGCCAGTAGTCAATAGCTGCCCTAGCGTTGGTTTTTGTCCGTTGGACTAGCATACAGACGAGCGGACTTTTCGACCGGACTGGAGTCCATCGGAAAGATTTGGAACATGTTTCATTTCTAGGTCTGTCGTACTTTTGAGGAAAAAAAGTCTGCTGGAGCCCACACATGATCGGACTCCGGTCTGCCGGACCAAGTCTGCCGTAAAGTCCGCTCGTGTGTATGCGGCATTAGTGCTATGGATTGAGACAAGTACACACTATAGAGTTTGTTCATGCTTTGTTCATATTTCATGTCTAAAGTTCACAAAAACTTTAAGAGCTTCATATTCCTTCGGATTATATTAGGATTTTAGAAATAACCAATCTGTTTGAATTCTTTAAAGGGTCAATTCACCTTTTCAGAAAAAATGGAAAGGTAAATGAACAACGTACACCCTCCCTACACCAAGGTACCCACTGATCTTACCTCCATGCTGTCAGTGCCCAAACAACCCGTGTAGTGTTATGGGAATTTCAAATCCTCGCTCTTCTCCCTCTTATTTCTGCAGCACTTTCAGGACAGATTGGAGTGATGTTTTGAGCTGGACCGCTACATGGTCTGCGTGGGCACTGGCAGCTCAGCACCTACTGAGACAACTACAGCAAGGACCTAGAGTTGGCGAGGGTGTGGGGTGTTAGTTTATTTTTTAATTTTTTCTGGAAAGGTAAACTAACATTTTAAGCAAATTTGTTACTGAGATAAAGTGGCTCTGCAAGAAAAAGTCAGTCATCGACAAACGTTGCTATTATAAATTTTTATTTTTAACGATAGTAATTCCATAAATAGTCCTGTTAAGTTTAATTAACCTTGTAAAGGTTATAGCGTGAGGGTGAACAAAAGAGGGGACAAAGTGCATCCCTACCAGGCTCTATTATTTGTGTGACTTGGTTCTGAAAGAGTTTTAAAGACCCACCCTACTCTGCTGTCCACAACTAAAAATAAATTTAAGGTTGAAATTATAATATTACCAAATACAGTAATTGCATCAGTGCATATTATGCAAAAAGCTAATTCAAAAGTCTCAACAATCAAAAAGTTCCAGATTATAATGCCTTTGATATTGATGTAAATGAATCTTCAACCTTCCACTAAAGTGACACACTCCAAAATCCAAGTGCCCTCCATGAAAATCATCCACTACCTCAAGGAAAGCATGTTTCTCAAATTTATATTTATCCATAGCCAAACAGGAAGTGAGAGGAAATTTCTGCAAATTAAGGGAATTCCTTGGGGACCTCCAGGTCACCAAAACTAGTATCCCTATTGGAAGATTTCCCCTCTATTACTTTTATGGGAACAACCCAAAATTTTGGATTTTCTTTTGCTTTCACTTTCAAGGATAATAGTGAACAGGACAAACGGAGAGGGAGAATCTCCTTAACGGGGGCCCAGACAGCAATGAAAACCGACAAGCTTTATAATCCCTCTCCACTCTGTCCACAAAAAAAAAGTTTTGCCTAAATTTATACTTTAAAGCTGAACTCTGGGCATAAAAACGTTAATTTACATATATCTCTAAATAGCCACAGAGGATATAAATCCACTTTGTGTGCACCAAATGCCCTTAACCTCTTGGGAAAGAGCAGCTTTAAGGGAGTTTGGGAATGATAAGTCCATTGTGATTTGGAATGCATGGTGGCTTGGTGGAAGTGATGGATACTGAAATGTGCAGGAGAAAAGGCGACTCTCAGATAGGGGTACCTATAGGATACTTAAGAGTGACCCCACTAACATGTATATAATTTCACAGAACAATTTAATTAACAAAGGTGTTTGGGTGTTTTTAGTCATAGGGAGGCAAAAACATGAAATCCAGAACATCCTGTGTTATCCACATTTTCTCATCTCCCCAAAACACATGGGATTAAACCCCCTTCATGGCAGGCCACTTGTAACAGTCATGGCTCTCTCATTGAGAGAATTAGCCAAATTCCAATGGGTAAATGA
The DNA here is from genome assembly GCF_042186555.1 of Aquarana catesbeiana. Lineage (NCBI taxonomy): Eukaryota > Metazoa > Chordata > Amphibia > Anura > Ranidae > Aquarana > Aquarana catesbeiana. The sequence continues at coordinate 357,189,580 of NC_133328.1, read as the reverse complement.
TGTATTGACATATTTCGTAAAGGGATAAAAGAAGCTCATAGTGCAGAAATCCCCGTTAAAAATGCTTATTTACCATAAGACTGCTCACATAGGTAAAGAGATGCAGTTTTCCAATGCGTGAAATCATGTTATGTGAATGGGGAGATGTACCAAATATCAAGTAGGTGTTCTCCAATTTGGCTGCAAAGTTGGAAAAACACTTTGAGTTTAGAAGATATTCAGGATGTGTAAAAAATAAAATAAAAAGACGTAATATTGTGAGGTGAGGCAATCTGTACCTGGACTCTTACCCGGTTTTGATTGCAAAATGGGCAGTTTAAGCTCTTCATCTGATAGGGGATGTTGAAGAGAGTCTTCCAACTATATTGTTGACCCAGGGTATGTGGCAACCATAAATCAACATATAGAAAAATTGAAGCGCTTTACTAAATGATCAGTCAACTTAAAATTATTGTGCAGATTTGTGCATACCACAAGTCATTACCAAAACCAGTGTGAAGACTGTGATAAAATACACTAAAAATGAAATTTAAGTGTTCAAAAAGCTCCAATCCATTAAAATAACTATGCCAATGTGAGATAATAATGCACATACGTGGATATAATAAATTAATATCAAGTGGAATATAAAACCGGGACAGCCGTCCACCAAAAAGTTGTAAAACAAATGTGTTATAATTGATTCGTGAATATAAATACCATAAGCTAAATATAAATGCGGATAAAAATAAAATAAGTTAAATAGACAACCACTCTGATGCTAATACTAGGTTCAATTAAGGAGAGAGTTTATAAAGGAAGATAATTCCAGTGAAAGTTTAAAAACAGTCCCAGTAGTTTAGTTTCTTAATTACTTAATTGAAGTATTCACTTGTCATTCCTGAACGATTGTACCATCCAGCTTTAGCCTTATAACAGTTGGTCATCTGGTTCTCAACACCGATGATTATATGTAAGACAAACAAGGAAAAAACTTCATTGTTTGGGTGTTTTTAGTCCTAGGGAGGCAAAAACATGAAATCCAGAACATCCCGTGTTATCCACATTTTCTCATCTCCCCAAAACACATGGGATTAAACCCCCTTCATGGCAGGCCACTTGTAACAGTCATGGCTCTCTCATTGAGAGAATTAGCCAAATTCCAATGGGTAAATGATATATTGACATATTTCGTAAAAGGATAAAAGAAGCTCATAGTGCAGAAATCCCCATTAAAAATGCTTATTTACCATAACAACAAATTAAAAATACCAACAAATTAAAAATACACACTGGGTAGTCCGAGCATTGTTATACACCCTCCAGTGGTATGGACTAGTATTACACATTAGCAATTACTTTGAGACGGACACGAAGGACCATCTCCAGCACAAAACACAATACTTAGACCTATCATAGGGCGGCCTGATTAATTCCACATACTTTATCAGAATACCACATTACGCCCCCATTATTATACCACTACATAACGCCCCCGCTAGGGGTGAAATGAAACAAGATAAAATCAATTAATAAGGTGCTTGTTACATATTATAATCATAGGTTCATATACATAGGTAAAATTATAGCATTATATAAAGTGCAACATCTTAATTAATTCCGATTAGTAAAAAAGTGCATATGTGTGCCACAGAAAAAAGGTTAATATTAAAATTATAAAATTATATATAAATAATAATATATATAAAAAATTATATGCATAAAAAGATTAATAATCTGATATAAAACAATTAAGATCGAATTCAATATTCAAGCTATTAGGCACAAGAGTACATATCTGAAATATCCATTTTGATTCATTTTTACTGAGTTCCCTGATCTTATTAGAGCCCCTCCAGTGTGGTTTATATCTCTGTATTGCCCAGAATTTTAAGTCTTTGGGATCTCTATTATGGTACATAGCAAAATGTTTGGAGACACTATGCTTTGGGTAAGCATTTTTAATATTTTGAATGTGTTCCCTTATTCGCTTCCACATAGGTCTTTTAGTTCTGCCTATATATTGGAGTGAGCAAGAACATTGTAGGACATATACTACGCCTTCAGTTCTGCATGATATGAAGTTCTTAATCTCAAATTCTTTTCCGGTGCTGGTTGATGTAAACTTATGGCACTTATACCCGTTTTGTTGGGTGTTTCTGCAGGCATAACACCTCTTGCAGGGAAAAAAGCCTTTTTCTTGAAAAAGGACAAATCAGTTATTCTTTTGGGAGGATCCGGAACATTTTTGGCTATTAGGTCCCTTAATGTTGGGACTCGCCTATATATGAATCGAGGTTTCTCTGGTAGATGTTACCCAGAGTTTTGTCTGTTTTCAGAAGAGGCCAGTATTTGTTAACAATTTTTTCCATTTTTTTATGTTGGACACTAAAGTTCATTATTAAAGGTAAATCATTGTTGGTTTTATTTTCCTTAGTTTTATCTTGGATCAATATCTCTCTTGAGGCCTGATTCACTTCTAGAATTTTATTCTCGATGAATTCTTTGCTGTAACCTTTATCTTCAAACTTTTTTCCCCATTCATTGAGGTTGTTTTAGATACTCTTTGTTGTCCGAACAATTTCTTCTTAGTCGTATAAACTGTCCTTTTGGGATATTAATTAGCCATGGCTCATAATGACAGCTATCCACTGGTATATAGCTATTCCTTTCAACTGGTTTGAAGAAAGTTTTGGTACTAATAGAATTTTCCTTCAGCTCTATTTCTAGATCTAAGAAATGAGCTTTATCCTCACTGATTTCATATTCAAGTTTGATATTTTTCTGGTTTAGATTCAGCTGTTGAAAAAATAGGACTAAACTTGGTTCATCCCCTCTCCAGATTATAATACAATCATCAATGAATCTTTTGTAAAATACCAACTCTTCTGGGATGTTTGAAAAAATTGCTTCCTCCTCCCATTTGGCCATGAATACATTGGCTACGCTTGGAGCGTATTTGGCTCCCATTCCAATACCCGTTAGTTGTCTATAGTAATTTTCTCTATACCAGAAGTAATTGTGTTGTATTCCAGAGGCCAGGCTCCTTAAAATTAATCTTTTTTGTTTGGAGATAAGATGGCTAAATTGATCCATAGCCCACTTTGATGCTACTATTGCATCACTGTGCTCAATTACTGTATATAGTGAGGCTACGTCAGCTGTTGCTATGGTATATTTCTCATCAGGTTTCAAAGTAAGAGTCTCCAATATTTGTAACAAGTGTTTTGTGTCTCTTAGATATGCTTTGGTTTGGGGTACTAAGGGTTGTAAACATTTATCAACATATTTCCCCAGCCTCGCGTTTATCGATTGGATACTGTTTATAATGGGTCTTCCTGGCGGTTGCTCTGCATTCTTATGAATTTTAGGCACCGTGTAGATTATAGGGACTCTACAGGTGTCAGGCACTAGGTATTTAGATTCTTTTTTAGTTGAAATATTTTTGCCTATTCCTTTCAGGATTAGGTCAGATAGCTCCCGTTTATATTCCCTAGTGGGGTTACTCCTGAGTTTGATATACGTATTAGTGTCATTTAGTTGTCCCAATAGTTCCTGATTGTAATATTCTTTTGATAATATTACAATTGCACCCCCTTTATCTGCTGGTCTTACTACAATATCCTTATTTTGTTCCAGCTGTTTGATGCCTCTTTGAATATGTCGGGGTTCTGAGATTCTTTTAAATTTCAGTTGTTCAAGTTCTTTCATCACCATTTTGTTGAACACTTCAATGTGTTCATTATTTACTATGGGTGGATTGAATAATGATTTGTTTCTCAAGTTGCTATGCATGATTCCTCCTGATACTTCCATCTCTACGGTATTAGTGGTGGGGGGCTTAGATAGCATATACTTCTTGATGTTCAATCTTCTCGTGTATTTTTGTATATCAATGTACATTTGGAATTTGTCCAAATTTCTTGTCGGTGCGTACTTAAGACCTTTGTCCAATGTAATAAGTTCAGCTTGTGTAAGTTCTTTTCCGCTGAGGTTATATATACCTTCTCCTAGTGTTCTCTTTTTCTTTTTTGACTTTCCGTCCAGCTCGGCATCCCCTTTTTTGGAATTTGGACTTCTTTCTCTGTTGTGTTGCTCTTGTTTGGGGGGGGGGTCTTCGTTCCTGCGCATTTCTAAAAAAGACCTTGATTGTTCTTCATCATTGTAATTCCTTAAGGGCTCATATCTGTTGGTAGTATATATTGGACTTCTAGTTTCTTCATACCTGTATTGTTCATGATCTCTAGCCCAATTTCTGCTCATATTAGGTTGGTGTTCTCGAGGTTCAAATGTATTCTGTTGGTAATCCCTTGGATCTTTTCTCTCAAAATTCTGGTGATGATTCGTTGATTCATCTCTATATGCATACTGGTGATAGTCTCTTGATTCATTCCTATAGTTGTATTGGTGCTCTCTTGGTTCAACCCAATTTGGTTGTTGATAATATCCTTGCTCCCCATATCTAGGGTTCCTCCCATTTTCACCCTGATAATATTGTGGACCATTCCTGGGTGATTGGTAAGGTCTGGACTGATTGTGAGGTGACTGATAAGGTCTATTATTCCTCCTATTACCATTATTTTTCCAATAGGGTCTTCTTGGTGATTTGTTTTTAGTTTTGTTTCTCCACCAAGGTTTCTCCTCTATGTATTTTGCCCTGTTCCATTTCCAGCTGTCTGTCATATCTTGGGGCTTCTGGTGTTCTGGATCTTCTTTCTGGGGTTCTATATCCAGATTCTCTTCTAGGGGTAACTATCCTCACCTCTCTGTCAGGAGATGAGGCAATTGATCCTGTTTTTCCTTGTTTTACATTTATTTGCCTATTAAAAACCTGTTCCAACTGGTAATCATTGGCATCTCTGAGATATTTCCTTTTCTTCCTTTGTTTCCATTTTGCTATGTACCATAATAGAGATCCCAAAGACTTAAAATTCTGGGCAATACAGAGATATAAACCACACTGGAGGGGCTCTAATAAGATCAGGGAACTCCGTAAAAATGAATCAAAATTGATATTTCCCAAGGCGTCTTTCAGGACAGCACCTGAGAGATAGCGACTCCACCCACCGGAAACAAGAAACACCTTCTTCCTCCAAACTTTAAAGGGAGGCGCCTCCCTACCATACCTCAGTTTTTGTGTTTCCTCCGGCCCGGAGGGAACATCTTTTGAGGGGGAGTCAGGTTCTCTCAGGTGCTCCTGGGAGACGGGGCTTCCTTTCTTTTTTTCCTCCTTCAGGAGACCCGCTGTCCTCCCGGCCTACCCAAGCCTCGGCAGCGGTAGCAATCGGGCTCCTCTTCCCCTCCTGGTGCTCGGCGAGAGCCGTAGACCCGGTGATCCGCGCGGTCGTAGGAGCGGCGGTGCGCGTGCGCCGCCGCCATGTTTTTTGGCCGGCAGGCGCAGCGGAAGTGACAGGGCGAGGTCACTGGGTCAGCAGAAGCATCATTTCCGGCGTGGATGCAAGGGGGGAGGAGGGAGGACAGGAACTGGCGCCTACTTCCGCTTCCGGTCCACGGCAGATGCACTATGGGAGTCCGGAAGCGGCATATAAAGCCACAAGTGAGGAGCTGCACACCAGAGATGGAGGACTCAGCGTCTGCAGCGGTGGGGACAGGCACAGGCGCCAGTAAAGCTCAGGTAGGAGCAGCAGTTTAAGTCTGCCTTTCTTCCTTTTCCTGGGTTTGGTCTATTTTCTTTTTTCTCTACCCCCTAGTGGCAAGGGGCCTGTCTGGGCACTAGAGGCTGACTGGTTTCTTCTTAGTGCACCTGTGGGTGATTCTTGTGTAGCTGAGACCGGGTCTCACTAAAAGGTCCCCTGGTTTTTTTCCCTTTTTTGTTTTTCTCTCACAGGCTAAAAGCTCTGACCCAAAAAAGAGATGTCCTTCTTGCAGGGCCAAAATGGGAGAAAATTGGAAAAAAGTCCTTCACAGGCCGAAAACTCACAATGACTCACAAAGATTACGAGAGTTTCTTCCGCAGTGGTCAGGGATAACTTCAAATCAGTTTATTCTGACCACTCTCTCGCAGGGTTATACTCTCGAGTTTTCCAGAAGTCCCCCAAGAAGGTTTCTGGTAACAGCTGCTCCTCGAGATCCAGTAAGGGCCCTGGCCATGAAATCCTCTCTGGAGGAACTGATGCAACAGGGTGTAGTAATCCCAGTGCCACCAGAAGAATGGCACGAGGGCTTCTATTCACATGTCTTCCTGGTAAAAAAACCAACAGGAAGATTTCGTTTAATTCTCAATTTAAAGCCACTAAACAGAGCCATCAAATACAGAAGGTTCAAGATGGACTCAATTTTCACCGCCAGAAATCTTCTGACTCCAGGTTGTTTCATGGCGTCAGTGGATCTAAAGGATGCATACCTGCATATTCCAATCTCATCCCAGTCCCAGAGGTTTCTCAGGTTGGCGGTAAGGTTGGAAGGCAGAATTCAGCATCTGCAATTCAGAGCCCTACCCTTCGGGCTATCATCCGCACCCCGAATTTTCACCAAAGTAATGGCAGAGGCCCTAGCTCCGCTGCGTCTTCAGGGAATCGCAGTAATTCCTTACTTAGACGATCTGCTATTTTTCACCCCCTCAAGAGAGGAATTGAGGAGCAATTTAAGCAGAGCATGCAGCCATCTGGAGTCTCTAGGTTGGATCCTAAATCTCCAAAAATCTTCCCTGGAACCATCTCAGGAGATTCGGTTTCTAGGGTATATAATACATTCGGTAAGCCAAAGAATTTTTCTTCCTTCAGAGAAGAAAGGAAAAATCCAGGATACAATGTCTTTCTTGCAGACCAACCAGCAGCTGACGGTAAGATTGGTCATGTCAGCCCTTGGTGTTCTGACTTCGTCAATGCCAGCTGTTCAGTGGGCAAGACTACACTTCAGACATCTGCAGGCTTTTCTTCTGAGATCTTGGGATCACAATTTGGAATCCCTAGACTCAGAGGTAAGAGTTCCAACCCAAGTGAAGAGGTCACTATGGTGGTGGAAAAGGCAGGATATCCTATCGGAGGGGTTAGTCTGGGCCTTTCCAATCGAAAAAAGGCTGACAACCGATGCCAGTTCCTGGGGTTGGGGAGCCCACCTAGAAAAGGGTTTCACTCAGGGAAACTGGTCCAGGAAAGAGGCGACCAAGTCCTCAAACTGGAGAGAGCTCAAGGCGATCGACTTGGCTCTGAAGTCATTTGCTCAGGGGCTCCGGGCCCAGCATGTTCAAATACTAACAGACAATGCCACGGCCGTGGCTTATATAAACAGGCAGGGAGGTACAAGGAGCAAATCGCTGCAAGTACTAGCCATGAGCATTCTCCGTTGGGCAGAAGGACACTTGCTGTCTTTATCAGCAGTCCATCTAAAGGGATCCCTGAACGGGGTGGCGGATTTCCTGAGCAGAAACCCCATTCAGGAAGCAGAATGGTCGCTGAACCCAGAGGTTTTCGCCATGATTGTCGAGAAGTGGGGGCTGCCAGAGGTGGGCCTGTTCGCCTCAAAGGAGAATGCCTTGGTTCCGCAATTTTTTTCCCTAAGCAATCACGACGGGTCACTGGGAACAGATGCCTTGGCGTATCCATGGAGATTCCATCTCTGCTACGCTTTCCCCCCATTCCAGTTAATTCCCTTAGTATTAAGAAAAATTCAAAGGGAAACGGTACCGGTTATCCTAATCACGCCTTTTTGGCCAAGAAGGGCTTGGTTTTCAACCGTTCTGAAAATGGCGGTCAGGCCTTATTGGCATCTGCCCCTCAGGCACGATTTACTATTTCAGGGGCCAGTAAATCACCCAGAGGTAGCCACTTAGGCGCTCACAGCCTGGTATCTGAAGAGCAGCTCTTAAGGAGCAAAGGTTTTTCCAACCAGTTAATCTCAACGCTATTATCCAGTAGGAAAAGGGTGACTAGAAATATCTATTCCAAGGTCTGGAAGGTTTACAATACATGGTGTAATTCATCTGCCCAGGACCCAGGGAGTCTTGTTACCATTCTGGAATTTTTACAGGTTGGTGCTGACAAGGGACTAGCAGTTAGTACCTTGAAGGTACAGGTGGCTGCACTAGCAGTGTTCCTAGAAAGATCTGTGGCCTCAGATCCGTTGATAACCAGATTTTTCAGATCCCTTACGAAATCCAGACCAGCACCACTTAAGTTGTTTCCCAAATGGGATCTATCGATAGTCCTCCAGTCTCTAACAAGGAGTCCCTTTGAACCTTTGGAAGAAGCGCCACTCAGATATCTTACTTTTAAGTCTGTGTTTCTGATTGCCATGGTCTCTGCACGCAGGATCAGTGAGCTTAATGCTTTATCAGTTAGGGAACCCTATTTATCTATCTTCCCAGATAGGGTTATACTTAGAACAGATCAGAAATTCTTACCAAAGGTAGCTTCAGTGCAGAATCGTGTTCAAGACATTGTACTTCCGACCTTCTGCCCCAACCCAGTAGGGGAGAAGGAGACTTGTTTTCACATGTTGGATGTTAGAAGAGTCTTGTTATGTTACTTGGAAAGGACAAAGCTCTTTAGATGTTCAGATTCTCTGTTTGTGCTATTTTCGGGCAACAGGAAAGGTTGCCAGGCTTCTAAAATCTTTTTAGCAAGGTGGCTGAAGCTAGCCATTTCAGAGGCTTATTCGCATGCAGATGTGTCTCCTCCAGCAGGAATTTCTGCACACTCAACAAGAGCATTAGCGGCCACTTGGGCAGAGAGAGCTGGTGCCACCCCTGAACAAATCTGCAAGGCGGCAACATGGTCGAGTTTTCACACATTCGTGAAACATTACAGGCTGGACCTCACATCTGCTAATGATCAGGCGTTTGGCAGAAAGGTCCTGCAAGCTGTTGTCCCGCCTAAGGGGGTAAGTCTCTGTTATCCTCTCAGGTGCTGTCCTGAAAGACGCCTTGGGAAAAACCAAGTTAGACTTACCGGTAACTTGTTTTCCAGAAGTCTTTCAGGACAGCAACATCACGCCCTATTGTATTGTATATATTATGCTGTGACTAACGTATGTGTTTATGTGTTCCAGCCGGGGCCGGAGGTCTTCTCTACTACAACTGAGGTATGGTAGGGAGGCGCCTCCCTTTAAAGTTTGGAGGAAGAAGGTGTTTCCTGTTTCCGGTGGGTGGAGTCGCTATCTCTCAGGTGCTGTCCTGAAAGACTTCTGGAAAACAAGTTACCGGTAAGTCTAACTTGGTTTTTCAGATGTGTACTCTTGTGCCTAATGGCTTGAATATTGAATCCGATCTTAATTGTTTTATATCAGATTATTAATCTTTGTATGCATATAATTTTTTTAATTTTTTTATATATATCATTTTTTATATATATTTTTATAATTTTAATATTAATCTTTTCTCTGTGGCACACATATGCATTTTTTTTTACTAATCGGAATTAATTAATTAAGATGTTGCACTTTATATAATGCTATAATTTTACCTATGTATATGGACCTATGATTATAATATGTAACAAGCACCTTATTAATTGATTTTATCTTGTTTCATTTCACCCCTAGCGGGGGCGTTATGTAGTGGTATAATAATGGGGGCGTAATGTGGTATTCTGATAAAGTATGTGGAATTAATCAGGCCGCCCTATGATAGGTCTAAGTATTGTGTTTTGTGCTGGAGATGGTCCTTCGTGTCCGTCTCAAAGTAATTGCTAATGTGTAATACTAGTCCATACCACTGGAGGGTGTATAACAATGCTCAGACTACCCAGTGTGTATTTTTAATTTGTTGGTATTTTTAATTTGTTGTTACTTTTTTGTAGCGGTTTTTATAAATATTTTGTATCTTGTTACCATTAAATATTTTTAGTTATGTATGTACAACAAGTTGTGTCTAAAACAAACATATGATTACATGCAGTAAGCAGGATGATGACTCGATTGAACAACGCTGTACCCATGGTAACCGATATGCCATTGTACTTAAATACTGAGACCGTGGTATCTCGAGTTTATCCTTGAGAAAGTCACGTGACGGTGACGCAACGCATGGGAGGAGCCTAGGACGCTCTCTGCAGTCTGTCATTTGGCTTTGAACTGCAGCGATCCTTTTCTCGTCCACAGCGGCTGACTGCAACTTGCATATCCATATGTTTTCTCACAACGGGGCGCACGTGAGTGTATCTCTGAGTGCTTTGCTGGTGTCCTATATCTAGTTCATTGCGCAATGAAGTTTTTTCCTTGTTTGTCTTACATATAATCATCGGTGTTGAGAACCAGATGACCAACTGTTATAAGGGTAAAGCTGGATGGTACAATTGTTCAGGAATGACAAGTGAATACTTCAATTAAGTATACTTTCACTGGAATTATCTTCCTTTATAAACTCTCTCCTTAATTGAACCTAGTATTAGCATCAGAGTGGTTGTCTATTTAACTTATTTTATTTTATTTTTATCCGCATTTATATTTAGCTTATGGTATTTATATTCACTAATCAATTAAAGCACATTTTTTTTTACAACTTTTTGGTGGACGGCTGTCCCGGTTTTATATTTCACTTAATATTAATTTATTATATCCACGTATGTGCATTATTATCTCACATTGGCATAGTTATTTTAATGGATTGGAGCTTTTTGAACACTTAATTTCATTTTTAGTGTATTTTATCACAGTCTTCACACTGGTTTTGGTAATGACTTGTGGTATGCACAAATCTGCACAATAATTTTAAGTTGACTGATCATTTAGTAAAGCGCTTCAATTTTTCTATATGTTGATTTATGGTTGCCACATAACCTGGGTCAACAATATAGTTGGAAGACTCTCTTCAACATCCCCTATCAGATGAAGAGCTTAAACTGCCCATTTTGCAATCAAAACTGGGTAAGAGTCCAGGTACAGATTGCCTCACCTCACAATATTACGTCTTTTTATTTTATTTTTTACACATCCTGAATATCTCCTAAACTCAAAGTGTTTTTCCAACTTTGCAGCCAAATTGGAGAACATCTACTTGATATTTGGTACATCTCCCCATTCACATAGCATGATTTCACGCATTGGAAAACTACATCTCTTTACCTATGTGAGCAGTCTTATGGTAAATAAGCATTTTTAATGGGGATTTCTGCACTATGAGCTTCTTTTATCCTTTTAAGAAATAAGTCAATACATCATTTACCCATTGGAATTTGGCTAATTCTCTCAACGAGAGAGCCATGACTATTACAAGTGGCCTGCCATGAAGGGGGTTTAATCCCATGTGTTTTGGGGAGATGAGAAAATGTGGATAACACAGGATGTTCTGGATTTCATGTTTTTGCCTCCCTAGGACTAAAAACACCCAAACACCCAAACAATAAAGTTTTTTCCTTGTTTGTCTTACATATAATCATCGGTGTTGAGAACCAGATGACCAACTGTTATAAGGCTAAAGCTGGATGGTACAATCGTTCAGGAATGACAAGTGAATACTTCAATTAAGTAATTAAGAAACTAAACTACTGGGACTGTTTTTAAACTTTCACTGGAATTATCTTCCTTTATAAACTCTCTGCTTAATTGAACCTAGTATTAGCATCAGAGTGGTTGTCTATTTAACTTATTTTATTTTTATCCACATTTATATTTAGCTTATGGTATGTATATATATATTTTTTTTAATCATAATATCCATCACAACGCTTGTTTTTTTATATTCACTATGTGGCAACCATAGATTATGTTATTAAGTGTAGAGTATTTGTATCCAGTAAGGGTCATATCGGTTGTGGTCTGGACGGTGTTATGGTAAGTCGTGTATATACACACATATACATACAGTTGTGCTCAAAAGTTTGCATACCCTTGGAAAATTGGTAATATACTGAATTATATGCTATAATTCATGCAGGTGTATAGCTGTCCATTCGTCTTGGCAAAATGCCTCCAGGTCATGCAGAGTTTTTGTCCGTCTTCCATGAACCGTACGTCTGCGATCTCCCCAAAGTGGCTCAATGATACTCAGGTCAGGAGACTGTGATGGCCACTCCAGAACCTTCACATTTTTCTGCTGTAACCACTGGAGGGTCAACTTGGCTTGTGCTTAGGGTCATTGTGTGCTAGAATGTACAAGAGTGTCCCTTTCGTGCAGAAGAATACAAATAATCTACCAGTATTTTCTGATAACATGCTGCATTCATCTTGCCATCAATTTTCACAATTGCCTTTAGAGCCCACACACCCTCAAAAACTCAGCGAGACACCACCATGCTTCCCAGGGGGAGTGGTATTCTTGTCACTATAGACCTTGTTGACCCCTCTCCAAACATCGTGCTTAGGATTGTGACCATTAAACTCCATTTCAGTGTGACCATTAAACTCTATTTCAGTGTCATCACTCCAGATTACTGTGTGCCAGAAGCTGTGAGGTGTGTCAATGTGTTGGGCATATTGTAACTGGGCTTTTTTGTGGCACTGTCATAGTCAAAAGCTTCTTTCTGGCAACTTGACCATGCAGCTAATTTTTTTTCAAGCATTGTCATATTGTGCTCCTTGAAGCAACCACACCATCTTTTTCAAGAGCAGCCTGTATTGCTCCTGAGTTTACCTGTGAGTTTTTCTTTGTAACCCGAACAATTCCTTCTGGTATTTGTGGCTGCAGTATTTCTTGTTCTACCTGACCCGGGTTTGGTATCAAGAGATCCCCAAATTTTACACTTCTAAATAAGTGATTGAACAGTACTCACTGGTATATTCAAGGCTTTGGATATCTTTATAAAGTTCTATTACCCTGTTTCGCAGGTCTTTTGATGGTTCTTTTCTACTTCCCATGGCTCAGTATCTAGCCTGCTCAGTGCATCCACATAAGAGCTAACAAACTCATTGACTATTTATACACAGACACTAATTGCAATTTAAAAAGTCACAGATGTGGGAACTGAACCTTTAATTGTAATTTAAACCTCTGTGTGTCTGTAACAAGGCCAAACATTCCAGTGGATGGAAATGTTTGATCAGGCCCATTTGGGTAAATTATGTTATCATTTAAAAAGGATCCAAACACCAATGTGATAATAAATGGCTTCATGTGATAACTATCCTTAAATAAAAGACCGTTTTTTTGGCACGATTAGTCGTATTTTCAATATCATTGCTAAAAGTCCATGAGTTTTTCAAGGGTATGCAAACTTTTTGAGCACAACTGTAAATGTATATATATCCAATAATTTTTATATAGAACTAAGCCAGCTGTACAAATACATGAGAACCCTGCATTGTATATTGTTTTACAATATGCTTCCTACAGTGTTCCCAAAATGAGGACGATTATAACCAAGCTCTTATGTGTATCCTGAAAAAGGTTAATGTAGGGGATAAAGGGAAAATCTAAATATATACGCCAATCAGCTATAACAATATGATAACCCAGCTAATATTGAGAAGATTGCCTTTTGTCACCAAAACAGACCTGACCCATCGAGGCATGGACCAGATTGAGATCTGGAGGTTAAGTCAACACCCCAAAGACACCTTGTTCCATTGCTTCGTAATCCAGTTCTGATGCTCACATGCCCATTGTAGGTACTTATGGCTGTGGACATGGGTCAGCATGGGAACCCTGACTGGTCTGTGGCTATGCTGCCCCATACGCAATAAACTGCAATGCATTCTGTGTTCTAAAACCTTTCTTTTGGAACCAGCATCACAATTGTCAGTAATTTGAGCTACAGTAGCTCCTTTATTGGATTGAACTACACGGGCCAGCCTTTGCTCCCTATTTGTATCAGTGAACCTTGGCTACCCATGACCATGTCGCTGATTTGTCCGTTTTCCTTCCTTGGACCACTTTTGGTACGTCCTCACCACTGCAGACTGGGAACAATCCCAAAAGAGCTGCAGTTTTAAAGTGCTTTGACCCAGTTGTCTAGCCACTACAATGTAGCCCTTGTCAAATTAACTCACATCCTTGTGCTTGTCCATTGTTTCTACTTTCAACACATCAACTTCAGGGACAATATTTTCACCTGCTGCCTAAAATATCCCACCCACTTTTATATGCCATTGTAACAAGAAAATCAATTTTGTTCACGTTGCCTGTCAGCGGTCATGATGTTATGGCTGATTGGTGTACGTATAACTGCTGTGCTGATGTAGGGGATAACATCCACCAGGTCATTCCATAAATGTTGGGTTGTCGCATGGTTCACAGTGGACCACTTCCTATACCTCCATACAAAATATGTGTACTGGCAGGGGGAACCTGCAACTGTTGGGGTAATCATCCATGAAAAGACAGGAAAAGGAATGTTTTTTTTTTACTTACTGCTTGACATCACAGGCCCCCTAAAGGATGTCCTTTGCATGGACAAAATGCATAGGGAGGGGCTAGCAGTCTTTGACGTCACCACACCTGCTAGTGTACTGCAGCTTGGTGTTTTCAAGCTTTTGTTATCCTGGGATGCTTGTAAATATATTTGCATGAATTTTTTTTTTTTTTTTTTTTTAGCAATATGAACTTATGGTCCTTTATTTTCTTCTGGATCTTACTGAGGGGAATTGCACTTTCCAGACAGCCAGCGGGGGACTTGGTGGATGTGGAGGTTATTACCATATCCTGGTGTGATATGCATTTGGTGTATCCTGTACTATTGATCTCTTATAATTTGGAGATCCTGGTTATCCGCTAAGAGAAATTATATATCTATGCCCGAGGTGGTTTGGGATCACAACACGTTGTACTGTGGAATTTCATTTTCACACAAGATTTTACACAGGCCCCCTATTGGAGCCCTGGAATATTCTTTTGGGACTTGACTTTCATTCCTATCACATCGTTGTTTGATTTATACTGAATATGTTTTTATTTTTCCACCATATTGGTGGTTTTATTTATTGTTGTTGATATTTGTATCGTTTTACTGTTTGTTTTCCTTGTGATTTTTATAGTTGGAGGTTTTGCGCATTCTTTTTGTTTATTATTTTGTTTTTATACTTATCTGGAACATAGAGTGCAGCATTACCCTCTAACACCAAGCAGAGATATATATATATTTTAGTGTTGATAGGTTCCAGTTGTCCTGATACTATTTTTCTATTGTGGCAATGTCTTGGTGAAACCTTTCACCATGTTAGTCATTGACTGAACCTAGATTTTCCATGTGTGAATGCAGAAAGTGAATCTTCAGTGATGCGTTGCACTTCAACACATGCTGTAAGATATTTGTCAACCAGCTAAATGTAGTTTGGTGCTTTGTAGTTTCCAAGGAAATTCTCAAGGACATCTTTGGGTCTGAGTTCCTTGAGTGCTAAATCAAACTGATCAGGAATTCAGCAGGCCTTCCTAGTAAATTGTTAAAGATAGATCGATTTGGGAGGACAGACTCTGGAACTCCCCTCACCCAAATTTTACGGCACCTGAATATTGTCCACAACTTTGTATTGGCTGTTTGCAGTAATAAGGGTCATTGTATGTGCTTCTGCTATGCTCTTCGGGGTATGGCCTTACTGCCTGTTTTTCCAGCCCACACCAAGTCATTCAGTTGCTCATTGAGGGTGAGCAGATCTGCTTTCTGCTAATCATCTAAATGTCCTAATATCAGCCTCTATATGGGTCATGTCCGCAGAGGCAAAGATCTGTCATGAGGATTTTTAATATCACAATGGCAGAAGATCTGGTTAGAGTTCCCATTGAATTCATCACAAACAAAAAATTCCCAGCACTCTTACCAGCCATCCTGCGAAACAACCAAATTGACCCTAACAGAGGGTTTAATTTACATACATTTGCAAATATATGTGAAAGCTGAAGTGCCCACATCAATGCTCCCCTGTATACTGCAGTCCTAACTGCATAATTTTCAGAGTCTATTAAATAGGAACACATATAGCAGTGGATAGATTAAGGGCAGGTGTGCCTGGAGGGAGCTCACCCCTCTTTATAGGGCATGCAGGGCGTCCCGCACCCGATTCAACCAACTGTACAAAAAAAATGGCAACCACCCCAACCTATAACTTGCCTTTGCAGTAAGGTGCACATGGAAGGGCAACACACATCACAAACAAAAGATTTCCCAGCACACTTACCATCCAGCATGCAAAACAACCAAATTGACAATGTCTAACAGTTCACTTTAAAAACAGAGGGTTCAGTTTGCACACATTTGCAAAAATATGTGTAAGCTGCAGTGCTCACTTCAAGGCTCCTCACTGAATTCCCATCCTGTTGTCACAATCTCTATCTTGCAGGGAGGGGAATTGACAGAGGAGTTGGCTGAGTTTTGAAGAGCTCCAAAATGTTCTGGGATGCAGATGTTTTTATTTTTTGGGGTACATTAAGCTCTGGTGGATAGAACCACTTAGTGCCTCCCTTAGAGCACATCCATGATCTCCTTGTGCTAGGCCACTTCTTCTGTTTTATCTTTTAAAGAGCTATTCTATTGTATTGTTATCTTCTTATGATTGGCTGGAGTTTTACTTTAAAGTAATGTAAAAGGGAAGTGAAGATGCAAATCAGTCAGGTTTTTTAAATAAACATTAAGAAAGCCCACAATGGAAGCTAATGAGTTTCTAAAGGTTCAGTGTGTCACCCAAAAAATCAATTGTAACGTTAATGAGTGCTAATAGTTTTGCATCTGCTCAGCAGCAGTGACAAAACGACTGATCGGAAGGATTTTGAGCTGTATACCTCTACTTGTCAGAGTTAGGGGACATGCATAGTGGCTTTTCCCTTTCTGTTTGAAAGTGGAACACTGGTTTAAAGCAAAAATGAACATAATAGTGTCTAAGAATTGTGCAGATAATAGGCAAAGTCAGATAGTTCAGGCTCAAGAAATGCAAGCAAACAGCAATTCAGGTGGATAAAACAGCAGGTGGGGCTGTAACAGTCTATAGAGTTCTTTGTAGCAGGCAGTGTAAAAATAGGGGCATGTATGTGAGGTACTGGAGGCTGCTGTCCTCAGGGTTAAGCCAGCTCTGTGCAGAAGACCCGAAAGGAAGGAAAAGGGGAAGCGCCACCTATGTGCAGCATTACAATGTTTATTGCCAATGGTTAAAAACACTTACAAGATGAAAATCATAAAATCACTCCGCCAGGATCAGGTCCACTGAAGATGGATGGAAGAGGAATGGATGCTCTGTAGACGACAGGGAATCCATGCCGACCAGTGTAAGTGGACGTGATGTCACCAGGAGAGGATAGGAGAGGCTGGACTGTACAGGTTACGCACTCGGAGCTCTCTGCTCCTTCTGAGAGACCTTCAGAAAAGAAATTAGTTTAAATTGAAAAAATTCAAGTCCATAAGAAAATCCATACACTTAATAAAGGGTGTGACAAGTAAAAATGGTATTCAACTCCTTAATGCATTCTATGCAATGCATACTAGCTCATTATGCCTTTGTCTTGCAGGTTTTTTTTTTTTTTAAGAGCGTTTACAACCTCTTTAAAATCTGTCATTACATATATACACTGTATAACATGGTGTGCATACTCACTTAGCCACTAGGCAGGGATATGCAATTAGCAGACCTCCAGCTGTTGCCGAACTACAAGTCCCATAAGGTATAGCAAGACTCTGACAGCCACAAGCATGACAGGCAGAGGCATGATGGGACTAGTAGTTTTGCAACAGCCGGAGGTCCGCTAATTGCATAACCCTGCACTAGAGCATTTGTTTTATGTAGAGTGCAAACAAACCTGGTTTATCCTGCCTTTCGTCGCTGTCTGTGTCCCCGCGGAAGCCTGTGATTGTATAGCTCAACCATTGCCACATCTATTGCATGTGCTTCCCATTTAGCTGAGTAAGTAAGGCGCAAATCACTAGACACGTGTTTGCGGCTTCCATCCCCACAGCACGGACTAGGTTGAAGGCAGAGCTTAAACCCACAGCGTAACATGTCATGTGACATTGCTTTAGATATTGATTATGTATAAGCCTTGCTATCCAAGTCATTCAGAATGAAGTGTGGTATCAGTCCAGCATGTGCTCTGCCCCTAGGTAGATCAGATGCATGACTGATTGCACACTGTGCTTTGAATGGTATGAAGGGAAAAAAGTGTGAAAGCTAATGCAATGCCACAGGATATGTGGCTTAGGTCCAAGACCATTCTTCTGGGAGAGAGATCACATGACCAAAAGAAAAAAAAAGGAGAAATTAAAAAAAAAAAAGGTTTACCCCCTTCCTGACCAGAGCACTTTTTGCGATTTGGCACTGCGTCGCTTTAACTGACAATTGCGCAGTCATGCGACGTTGCACCCAAACAAAATTGACGTCCTTTTTTATTCCACAAATAGAGCTTTCTTTTGGTGGTATTTGATCACATCTGCAGTTTTTATTTTTTGCGCTATAAACAAAAAAAGCGACAATTTTGTAAAAAAACGCAATATGTTTTACTTTTTGCTATAATAAATACCCCCAAAAAATATATAATTTTTTTTTTTTTTTCCTCTGTTTAGGCTGATATGTATTCTTCATATTTTTGGTAAAAAAATCGAAATAAGCGTATATTGATTGGTTTGCACAAAAGTTATAGCGTCTACATAATAGGGGATAGTTTTTTCTTTCAATAAATTTTTATTATTAATAAAAATGTCAGACAAAACATTTGTATCAAGCAGTACATAAGATAAAAGTATAAGGGAATGAAAGGTACAAATAAATCCGAGGCGAAGCCTCATAAAGCAGGGCGTACCAAAGAGAAGTGTTAATACTTAGAACATGTCAAACGTATAAGCTTGTGTTGTCCAGTTTCATTAGCTAGAGTGAGATAGGAAGAGCATTCATCATAAACAGAGGACTGGAAGGAGCAGGAATATCGCTATACTGGGGAGGGAGGTGTGGTTGTATAGAAAAGCAGAATCTTTCTTGTATTTATAGGGGTTCAGGGAGCAGGCGAGATATCCGTCGCCCGCCCCATAGGGGAACTCACTGCAGGCGTAGGACCCCCCCAATCCCTCGAACCTTCAATCTCGGCCACAACCTCCCCCTCCAGGGGCGCCCATTAATATTGTTCCAGTCTAGAGACAAGGGATTCCCTGTCTCGCTAGTGTCTATTAACCAGTGATATAACCAACTTAGCTACATATCCTCTAACTGAAGGAGAGGTAATTGCAGCAGAAAAGCCCTAGACTCAGGGTGCCCAGGGAATATTAAGGCATTACCTGAACTCTCCAAGGAAGTATAATTATTAGAGTGGCAGGGTCAAACTACCTTCAGAGACAATAATCTGAGAGTCTGAGGGATTAAGAGGAGGGGGAATGGAGAAAGGGAGAAGGAGAAGGGAGGGAGGTGAAAAAAAGAGTCACACTAGAGGAGGTATGTCAGTGGAGTCACTCAGAGATCCTGTTGCCCTGATAATCTTTCGCCAGGACATAAGGAAATATGGCAAAAATTGGCCCAAGGTTCCCAAGTTAGTTCGAAAATACGGGCTTTGTCTTGTATTATGCTAACTATCTTCTCTTGCGCCTTAATCCAGGATATTTTATGCTTCACTGCTGCGAAAGGGACCCTGCGTGTTTTCCAACAAGAGGCTATTGTGATTTTGGTGCCCAGAAGGATGAAAAAGATCAATTTTTGAGTGTATTTATCAACTTTTTCCACTTTCAAATTCAGAAGAGCTGTCTCTGGATTTTGGGGAATCTGGACAGCGGATACTTTACGTATTACTGAGAAAACTTTGTTCCATAGACTCCTTATGCGTGGGCAGGACCACCATACGTGGAGTAGTGTCCCTACATGGTTACAGCCTCGGAAACACAGCGGGGAAGCATCGGGATATATCTTTGCAAGAAGAGAGGGAACCCTGTACCATCTCATGAGCACCTTAATGCTGCCCTCCATGAGGGAAACGTTTAATATTCCTTTAAAAGAGCGCTGAAAGCAGGAGAACCATTGGTCTCTATCCCAAGAGATATCTAGGTCTTTTTCCCAGGATAAGGCGTATGGAGGCTTGGACGTTACTGTAGCAAGAGAGGCATATATGACGGAGATCCCCCCTCTCTGATCCATGGCACCCGCACACCAAGATTCGTAATTAGTTATTGAGGGAGGTATAGATTTATTTGGCCAGAGGGAATGAAGGAAGTGTTGTATTTGCATAAAACGAAAACGTTCAGCCTGAGGCATTTCAAGCTTACTAGTACAGAATGCTAGAGAGAGAGGGCCTGTGGAGGTGAAATAGTTCCCTATTCTAAGTAATCCCTTATTCAGCCACCAACTAAACGCTAAGATATTCATTCCAGGCGGAAAATCGGGGTTATGAAAAATATGTGTTAGGGGTTTGAGGGAGGAAATCAAGGAGGAAATCAAGTCGGTCGCATAAGGCCAGAGAATGTGATAACGTGGGGGCAAGGATGGGTGGTCTCAACTTAGTAGGAGACCAAAGCAAAAAGTCAATCGTGTGGAGAGGGACTGCTTGGCGTTCCATTGAAACCCAGTCAGGTTTCGGACCCTTTGAGTATACAGTGGAGATCTGAGCCAACTGAGCCGCTTGATAGTACCACCAAATGTTAGGAAGTGCTAGACCCCCTTGTGATTTAGGCCTGAATAGGATATGTTGTGCCCAACGACTTCCCTTCGGGCCCCCAGATGAATTTTATGATTTTGGATTGGAGTGGGAGCACTTGTGATTTATGGATTGGGATGGGCAAGGATCTGAATAAGTAAAGAATACGGGGGAGGAGGGTCATTTTGACCTCATTAATACGGCCCAGCCAGGATAAATTATGTTTATCCCAGAGGGAGAGGTCCGATATTAATTTGCGGAAGATGGCCGGGTAGTTTGATGAATAGAGGGAGGCTATACTTGCCGTGAGATGGACACCTAGGTAAGGGAGAGAGGTCTCGTTCCAGGTAAATGGGAAGTGTTTTTGTAGGCTACTGAGGACATTGGGGGGGACCGTAATGTTCAGGGCGGAGGATTTGGATACGTTAACTCGCAGACCAGATACCTCACCAAATTTATCAAGTAAAGAGAAGATATTAGGAGTGGAGATTAGAGGGGATGTCACGAAGAGCAGCAAATCGTCAGCAAAAAGGGCGCATTTATGTTCACGTTTGCCACACATCACCCCTTTGATGTCTGGATGGTTCCTAATCGCAATAGCCAAGGATTCCATGGCCATGGCGAATAGAAGGGGGGAGAGAGGGCACCCCTGTCTGGTACCCCTTTCTATAGTTAGGGGCTCGGAGTAGTATCCCTGCAGTCTGACCTGTGCACTTGGGCCAGAATACAGGGCTCTAAGGATGCTCATGAAACGTGGACCAAAGCCCCAACGTTCCAGTACCTGCAATAAGTAGGGCCAGGTAATCGTGTTGAAAGCCTTCTGCAGGTCGATGGATAAAAGATACCCATGTTGTGGGGGGCCCCCATCCCATTGAGATTTGAGTAGCGAAATAATGTCAACTGCTCTCCTGATGTGGTCGGGTCCTTGTCTCCCCGGAATGAAGCCCACCTTGTCTTTATTGACATAGAGAGCTATGCAGGACGCTAGCCGATTGGCGAGAACTTTAGTTAAGATTTTTAAATCGTTGTTGATTAAGGAGATAGGACGATAATTAGCTACCATAGTTGTATCTTTGCCGGGTTTTGGAATGATTAATATAAAGGCAAGATTTAGCGCTTCATCCAGGGGAGAGCTAGGCCTGAGAGAGTTGGAAAATTTGACTAAGTACGGGGTTAATATGGGACCGAATTTTTTATAATATCCAACGGAGAAGCCGTCAGGACCCAGGGCTGAGTTTTGTTTAGATGCTTAATTACCCTGAGAACTTCTGAGTCAGTGATTGGATCATCTAGTAGGTCTGAATGGTCAGGAGATAGTTTGGGAAGGGATAGGTTGTCTAAGAAGTCCGATATAGAGTGGTTAGATGTTATTTTTTCTTTTTTATATAGTGAGGTGTAAAAATCGTGGAATGTTTCCATTATACGTTTTGGATTTTGGGAAAGATCACCTGACTGAGTGCGTGCGTTCTTTCTTAAGATTAGTGGAGATTTGAATAATTTTCCCTCTAAGGACTGCCTTATGGGCAGCCCACAATGTTTCCGCAGAGACCTCTTCAGTATCGTTTAAACGGAAGTATTCCTGTATTTCTTTTGCTAAAATCGAACATTGGATTGGGTGACTTAGGAGTCCTTCATTAAGGCGCCAAGTAAATTTATTGCTCGGGTTGGGGGATTGTTGCATATATAAGATGACCGCCGAATGATCTGAAATAGGGGTGTCCCTAATAGCTGCTTTGATGGCCAAGGGGATGTTATGTGATTGAATAAAAATATGGTCGATTCTGGTGTAGAGGTGATGTGGGGCTGAGTAATGGGTGAAGTCCCTGGACCTAGGATTCATTTCTCTCCAGATGTCCACGAGGCCTAGAGAGAACAGTGTGTCAGCTATTTTAGTACTTTGTTTTGGGGGTTTTCTAGAGCGAGGAGGTCCAGACCCCGATTTGTCCAGAGAAATATCAAAGGGGAGGTTTGTGTCTCCTCCCCATTATTATTTTCCCCTCAAGTTGTGGGCCTAGTGTGGACATCATTGTGGAGAAGAAGGAAGCCTGGCCCTTGTTCGGGGCGTAGTAAGAAAGAAATGAGTGCATTGATCCCTCAATCGCGCCTTTTACTAGAAGATACCTGCCCGCTTGGTCTTTAATAACTTCAGAGGGGGAGAATTGAAGGTGTTTTGCAAAGCAAATAGCGACCCCTTTAGTCTTATTGTCAGCATTGGAGAGAAAAAACTGAGTGTAATGGCCATGTAAGAAGGAGGGATTGTATGATGAAGGGAAGTGAGTTTCTTGTAATAAAAGAATTTCGATTTTTTGTGATTTGTAGAGGTTAAATAGTTTCCGTCTTTTGACTGGAGAATTCATTCCCTGCACATTGTGCGTGGCTATGCAGAGGGGGTGAGGAGGTATAGGTGTGTCAGCGAGCATGGATCAGGGGGGGGGATGAGCGCATCATACAATAAGTGCCTACCTGGGACTTCACGGGTTGTTCTTGCGTCCAAGCCTTCACGGCCCGAGGTCCCGGGATTCCGAGTTGTAGTTGCCTCGTGGGGCTCCTGAGTGACTCCGGGGATAGAAGAGAAGAGGAGGGGAGGAAATGGAGTGAGGTTGACCCTGGGAGGGAGAGACAAGACATGTCAAGAGCAATATGAAACAAAAACCATAACCAAGAAAACATTCTAATTATAGCAGGCTAACAATCAAGAACCCCTACAGGAGGGAAAGGCAGGTAGTCGCCTCCTGCAAGGTTTTCCCTTAGAAAAAAAAAAAAACCCTGAAAATGGGGAAATGGAGGTGTCTCCGAGTGGGGGAAAATACCACTCCGAAACTCGTGGAGGCGAAGTGCAGCCACTCCGGCCAGACCGCCAAAAATAAAACTAAAAATAGAATCATAAAAAAAAAAAAAAAAGCCATACTGAACGGAGTCCTGAGAAAAATGAAGCAAAAATAAAACGTCTTAGAATTGACAAAAAACAAAGAAAATTTTAGTGAGTCTGGCTAAGGTTCTGCCAGGGGAAAACGGGGTCTTAGGCAGACAGCGTCCCATTTTCATAAGACTACCGCAGGAGGTCCTGGGGAGAAAAGAAGAAAAGTGGCTCTGTTGATAGTAGACTGTTCTTTAAGGAGGACGGCCATCTTTGGATCTCTTGGCTTGATGCTTGTGCCATAAGGGTTGAATGGGACTTGAGGATGGTGGTCTTCTCACTGATGGAGGTGTTCTGGTATCCATAACAGCAGGTGGAGCAGGCGAGTGTGAAATGAGGCCTAGTTGCAGCAACAACCTTTCTCCATCTCCAAAGTTCTTGAAGCTATATGATTTATTTAGGTAGGCAAAGTTGAGTATACAAATACATTACATACACAAAATACTGTATCAGTGTTGTTAGATAAACATGACTAAAAGTATTAAAACCCCATGTGTCCATAATATATGCAACATTGTAGTAGGCCTGTCATTACTTACATTTTAAACTAGTGCTACAGCATTGGTTTGATGTGCTCTTTTACAATTGTTCTCCTTCTGCCTTTTTGTAGCTAAGCCCATAGAGGTGAATTGTAAGGTACGTGTTGAAAGGTTTTTATTCCAGAATGGAGCTTTGGCTGGGGGTTGAGTTGTTGGTGTAGTCAGGCAGGCCGGGTCAGCAACAAGTCTTGACAGCAAGGTACAAAGTCAGAACCCAGAAGCGTGGTCAGAGACAGGCAGGGTCACACAGACTGGCAGAGTAATGCAGAATCGTCAGGCAAAGAAAGTAGTCCAGGAATCAGGCAAAGTTCAAAAGTCCAGTAGTTCAGTTATATAACACACACGCAGGGAAACCGATCCAACAAATGAGCACAGTGTACAGGAAGTCCCACAATTTAAACTGAGCTGATTGTGGATTGACTGTAGCTAGAAAGCAGGTGGAGCTTCCAGGAACAGATGTACTAAGCAGGGTATATGCTGCAGAGGCTCAGATTCCCCAGTGGCAGAGCAAACAGAGCCGCAGCACAGAGGAGGAAGAACCCAAGTTCAAATCCAGGCACATGACATGAATGAAGAGTGATTGCTACTGGTGATCTTGTTGCTGGCATAAAGCACTGCTAAAACTTAATCCCTAGGTGACATTTCAAAGAAAAATAGCCAGTTCCTGATTCCATAAAAGAGAACTATACATTTCTTAGCAAGAAGTATTTAAAAACGGGAAGAATCTATTAGCCTTACACCAACTTCTCAAAAAATGTTTTGGATGGTAAAAAGACATTTTAGGTTTGTTATAATGGTTGCTAGGAACTAATAGTTCCCCTGAAATGAAAATTTTGGTACCAAAACTGAAAATTCAGGATGTACTTGTCCGAAACCAAATTTGATGGTATATATATAATTATATTATATTTGGCTTTTAATTAATATAATTAATTTAAATCAATATGAATTTATTGTTGGCCATTATTGGCACCTTTTTTGTTAAAATTCCTGCTTGCTGCATCTTGGAGCATATTTGGCAAACCACACCAAAAACGCACCTCCTCATTGAAATGCATTGAAAACACAGCAAGAACGCATCACAAATGCACCAACATTGCGTTTTGTTGCATTTTTTGAGTGACATGACTTATGAAAAACACACCATAAGCAAGATAAAATTGCATGTGCTTTCGGCAGCCGGTACCAGCATTTTTTTTTTCTTTGGGCACAACGCTGAAAACTCTATTTCTTTATCGTATATCATGGGACACAGTAATAACTTAATGGGTTATGGGCCACCTTCAGTTGTTGACACTGGTTTACCCAATACAGGAAGTTCACTCCCCTATATAACCCCTCCTCCTTCCAGGAGTTTTTTTGCCAGTGTCTAAGGTGTTGGTCACGAGTGAAGATATGCTCTGAAGAGCTCCAGGAGGGATCGATGCTGGATTTAAAAAACCTCCTCAACCCGATCCATCCAAGCCACTGAGGCCACAGGATGGTACCCGGGCCTCGCATAGAAGAACGAGGTTTTGCCTGTAAGTCTCTCTTTTGAGGGCTGGACCCCAGGAACCAGGACTCTTTTTTTGGTCATGCTACATTACCTAAAGTTGCTCCTGAGGTGTGCTGTACAGGTCCAAAGGAGTGGAACCCCTATTATAGGGACCCGGTCTTTGAAGGTTTACTAACGCTGCCCGCTGTGATGAGTGAAGTTTGGATCTGTCTGTTTTCAGCAGTATCCTGCAGCGAAGAAAAGGTAAGAGAAACAGTGTAATGCCTTAAAATCTCCTCTAGAGGGAGTAAAGATAAACATACCTTTTTCAGCATCTCTGTGTCCACCTATAACAGCGTGTGTGTGTCCCAGTAGCAGGAGGGGGTTTGTTATTGAACAAGGTTCCTCTCCCCCCAATTGGGGAAACTAAGGGGCTGGGGGTACAGTATTATGTACAGTGCCACAAGGCTCTACAATACATCCTATCTAAGAGACATAAGTTTCAGTTGAGCAGTGTTACATGACTAATTGGCAAGGTGTGACCGCGCTAAGGCTGATTCACACTTATAAGAATATTTAGCCTCAACTGCTAAGAAAAGCCCCCAGCCCCTGTAGGGGTGCGGGGTGTTTTTTTTATACATAATCACATTTTTATGTTTGCCTGCCTTTAGATAAAGCCTTGTTGCGAGTGCAAGAAAGCCAGCTTTCCCCGTGTAAACCTGCCAAAAACACCAGGTGGCAGCTGCAGCCTCCTCTCCTTCGGGTCTGTATTACAGACCCGAATTCCGTGCCGCCGTTGTTCAGCATCAGACTGAGCTTTATGGTGCCATTGTTATTTCTATACTATTGCTCAGCAAATAGTACATTTTACTAGAGTGCCTCTGCTTTTGTGCTTAGCACTATGGTATCCAGAGTTACCACAAAGGTATCAAAAGTTCCACCCCCAATTGCTGCCAACTCCAGTCATGCCTCCACACTGTCATCCTCTCCAGAGATACCAGATATGGCAAACCAGGGTGAGTCATTGGAACCAATTGGTGGTGCAACTGCTTCTCACACTTCAGCCCCTATATACGTGACTGAAGATACTATTTCCTCTGCCCTGCAGGGCCTAGAAGGAAGATTAGCGGCTTTAATTGCATCCTCTATCCAAGTGGATAGGAAGTGTGCTAGATCCCCCTCGCCCACCTCAAACCCTTTACCAAGGGAACAGTGGGCACAGGATGAGGTATTACCCTCAGGCAATCCAGAGGAAAAACAAGCCGATTATTCCTCTGCGGAGGAAACAACAGTTGATGATTCAGCTTCGCAATCTGAGGGACAAACTCTTAGGAGATGGTTCGTTCCACTTTCATGCTACCCCTAACAGAGTCAGCTGAAAGTCCGGTTTCTTCCTTGGGTTCTTTAAAACCTTTACAGCCTTTTCATGCGTTTCCGGTCCATGCATTACTAGAAAAGCTTATTTATGCTGAATGGGATCATCTGGATAAGCATTTTCTCCCTCCAAAGAGATTCTCAGTTCTCTATCCCATGGAGGAGAAATTCACCAAAAAATGGAACCAGCAGTAGACGCTGCGATTTCCAGTGTGAAAAAAAGTTTAACTTGTCCGGTAGACAATGCACAAATTCTTAAAGATCCAACACACAAAAAGTTGGAATTCCTGTTAAAATCCTCTTTTTCCTTGGCAAGGGCTGTTACTCAGCCCGCAGTCACTGCAATAGGCATCTGTCAGTCCCTAAAGGACCAGTTCACAAAGACTCTTAAAGAGGTCCCTGCACAACAGGCCAGTGAGTTGCCCGAACTACCAAAGGCGTTATGTTTTGCTATAGACACTATGAAAGATTCTGTTCACCAGGCATCCCGCCTTGCACTTGTGCTAATACACATGCATAGAACACTTTGGTTAAAAAATTGGTCAGCCGAAGTACCTTGCAAGAAGCTTTTGACTAGTTTCCCTTTTCATGGGGAGCGACTATTTGGCGATGATTTGAAACAGTATCCTGTGTGCTTGGAACAAGAGGATCCAAGCTTTCGACTTGCCAATGCAGCTGTCCCCAAGAGTGTTCCAAAGTCTCAGTTGGTTACTAACCCAGAATCTGCTGAAAGGAAAATCCTTCAGACCAATTATCTGGAAAGTAGGGGACGACAGATGCCATCCTTTCAGGCTGGGGAGCAGTACTAGAGAAGACGACTGTCCAGGGACAGCGGTCAAGAACCGAAAAAGCCTTGCCCATCAATATCCTAGAGATTCGGGCGGTGCTGCGTCTGGCTCTGAAAACCTGAACTTCCAGGTTAGGGGATTGTCCTGTCAGGATCTAATCTGACAATGCCACGGCTGTGGCCTATATCAAACACCAAGGGGGCACCAAGAGTCTCTCATCACAGAGAGAGAGGTGAACCATATTCTAGCTTGGGCAGAAAGGAATATTCCGTGCCTATCGGCAGTCTTCATTCCGGGAATAGAGAATTGGCAGAGGGACTACTTAAGTCGCCAGCAGTTATTTCCAGGGGAATGGTTTCTTCACCCCGACATTTTTCGGGCTGTTTGCCAAAGATGGGGGACTCCGGCCATAGATCTTCCAGCGTCCAGATTCAACATGAAGTTAGTCAACTGTGTGTCCGGGACAAGGAATCCACTCGCATGCGGAACTGATGCGTTGGTGACCCCGTGGGATTAGTTCTCGCTGATCTATGCATTCCCTCCTATTCAGTTGCTGCCACAACTTCTTTGCAGGATCAAGCTGGAAAGAAAGCTGGTAATTCTGGTAGCACCAGCATGGCCCAGAAGGTCATGGTATGCAGAAATCGTAAAGATGGCAGTGGAGGATCCATCATCCTTTCCACTAAGGCCAGACCTGCTCTCACAGGGGCCGACATTCCATCCTACTTTACGAACGCTAAATATAACGGCCTGGCTATTGAAACCCACATTCTGAAGAAACGTGGGCTTTCCGGGTCAGTTATCTCTACTTTGATTAATGCAAGGAAGCCAGCGTCCAGAGCTATATATTATAGAGTCTGGAAGGCTTATATTTCCTGGTGTGAATCCAAGGGTTGGCACCCTCGGAGATATATCATAGGCAGAATTCTTGCCTTTCTACAATTAGGCGTAGAGATGAAATTGGCCTTGAGTACTATTAAGGGCCAAGTCTCAGCCTTATCGATTTTATTTCAAAGACTGCTTGCTACGCATTCTTTAGTCCGGGGTTTTATGCAAGGGGTGATGCGGATTCTTTCGCCAGTTAAATCACCTTTGAGCCCTTGGGACTTGAACTTAGTTTTCTCAGTGTTACAAAAACAGCCATTTGAACTGATACAGCATATTCCCTTAGCCCTTCTGACAAGGAAGCTGGTATTTTTGGTTGCTATATCCTCAGCTAGGAGAGTTTCGGAATTGGCTGCTCTTTCTTTGAAAGAGCCATATTTGATTTTTCATGAGGACAGGGTGGTGTTACGCCCCCGTCCAGGTTTTTTACCAAAAGTAGTCTCAGCTTTCCACCTGAACCAAGATATTGTCCTGCCATAAATTTTTCCAAGGGAAGAAAAGTCACTACATTGTCTTGATGTGGTGAGAGCAGTGAAAATCTATTTAAAGGCAACTGCTCAGATTCGTAAGACTAATGTCTTATTTATTCTGCCAGAGGGTCCTAAGAAAGGACAGGCAGCATCAAAACCACTGTCGCTAAGTGGATCCGGCAAGTTATAATTCAAACTTATGGTTTTAGGGGTAAGATTCCCCCTTTTCAAGTTAAGGCGCACTCTACCAGGTCGGTTAGTGCTTCTTGGGCAGTGCGTCACCAGGCCTCCATGGCTCAGATCTGTAAGGCCACAACTTGGTCTTCAGTACCTACATTCACAAAATTTTATCAGGTGGATGTAAGGAGGTATGAGGATATCGCCTTCAGGCGCAGTATGCTGCAGGCAGCAGTATAAGTCCTCAGGTCTGGGGGAGCCCTACGGGTTGTCTCTCCCTCACCTCAAATAGCATTGTTATGGGACGTCCCATTAAGTTATTACTTAGGCTCTGTATCCCATGATGTACAATAAAGAAAATAGGATTTTTATAACAGCTTACCTGTAACATGCTTTTTTTGGAGTACATCATGGGACACAGAGGTCCCTCCCCTCTTTTATGGGGTTTAAGTATATTGCTTTGCTACAAAAAATAGTATTTTTTTACTTACCGTAAAATCCGTTTCATTGACAGACACAGCCTTCTTTCTTCAGAACGGTAGGGTTATATCATCTCCAAAGGAGTAGGACAAGGCAAAACAAAAAAACAACCCCTGGCTACGCCCATGGGCTGTCCTCCGTCAGTATATAACCCCCCCCTCCCTGCTCTAGGTATTCAGTTTAGTAGCAAGCAGTAATAGTATAAAGTATAAATAATCAAAAAACTCCATAGAGGGGTGGGTGCTGTGTCTGTCAGTCAACTCAGAGAAACAGATTTTACGGTATGTAAAAAATCCTATTTTCTCATTTTGTTCATTCACAGACACAGCCTTCTTTATTCCGTACGGTAGGGATGTCCCAAAGCAGTGCTGAACATGAGGGGTGGGACAGCAAAAAATCCCAAGGCTAACACAAAAGCCAACCAGGCAACAGGAGTTTCACACAGGACAAGCTGGAACCCAACCTGAACGATACCCCTTTAAGAGGGATTAGACCCTCTTAACAGCAGCCTGCAAAAAGCTTGCGACCAAAAAAAGGCACCCGCAGATGCCAACCCATCCACTTCATAGAACTTGTGAAAAATGCGCCACAAACGCTTGAAGACAGAAGGCCCAAGACGCACTAGGTGCCCGAGAAGAATGCGCCGTAACAGGGAAAGCAGGAACCCGATTCCTGACAGAATAGCCCAGAGTCATAATCTGTCTGATCCATTCAGAAGAAGGTTGCAGAAGAAGCAGACAGCCCCTTTCTTGGCCTGTCTGTGAGTACAGAAAGCCTGACCTCCAAAAGACTCAGTGGCTAGCAAATACAACCAAATCCCCCAAACCACATCCCAGGCAGATAAGGCAAATTCTTTGGGATGTGTTGCCAGGGAAACAAGAAAGGAAACACAATGTCCTTGTTCAAATGGAAACCAAGGAAACTATAGAAAAGGCTGAAGCACCGCCCAAACGTTGAACGAGCGATAATGCCACCCTTTTTGACACCCTGTGAGCAGAGGTGAAGGCCACCTTCCGAGACAGAGTAAGCAGTGGAATCTCCCGATATGTTGAGAGGGAGAGAGAGAGCGGCTCTCGGAGAACCGAAAACACCAAGTTCAGATCCCACGGCGGTAGAAAAAAAACGCACCAGTGGAAACAGACGTCTTACCCGTTGAATAAAGGTACGCACCAGGGAGCGCGAGACCAAGGGATGCAGAAGACGACCACCCAGGCTGACACCTGGCCCTCAATGGTACTCGAGGAGCAGTCCTGCTAAACCCCCCGTAAATGGGGGTCGGAATTCGAGTCACCTAGAAAGAACAAGGATGAATGCCCGGTGATTCCCACCAGGATATATGCGCTCACCACACCCGGAGGTTAAAACCTCCTAAAAGATGGACTCCCTAGCCATCAACAATGTCGGAAAGGCTGCACCTGGCTCAACACAGCCAGGCCATTAACCAGTGACTCTAAGGCAGAATGGAAGAACGGCCCTGGGACCATAGATCCTTCCTGAGAGGCAGTTGACAAGGAATGCCGGTGACCAGGCGCACCCAATTGGTGTACCCAGACCGACTGGACCCATCCGGGGATAAAAGAATGACCGGAACCCCCGCAGCCGTGATCCTGCATAAAGCCACAACAGAAGCTGGAGAGGAGGAAAGGCATAGGGAAACGTCACTGGCCCTATGGGCCGCCAGAGCAACCCGTGACCTTACTAGAAACCTTGGTACCGTCCAGTTGAACCAGGACACCAAGAGAACTACCTCATGAGTGTCCCAGCGGGAACAAACCCGAAGAAACACAGCCCGGTGAAGGGCCCATCCGCGGTCCAACCCTTGCCAACTGAGGTATCCGCCTGTCAGCATTCCACTCCTGGAATGCATACACTGGAAAAGGGACGGGCAAAATGTTCTGCCCACTGGGAAATACTGGCAACAGCCAGGGCACCACAGCCTATTTGACCCGCCCTGGCGAAGGGCATAAGCCATTGTGGTTGCTTTGGCCGACTAGAACCGTATCAGGAGCCCCCAAAGTCGATCCGTCCATGATTCAGACTTAGCCCGATCGCTCCAAGTTCCAGGATATTACCTGGTAGTCCGGATTCCACCAGCATACAATGACCCTGAGCAGAGCTCAGTCCCAGGACATCCTACCCGGACCGACTGGCATTGGTGGTCAACCTGTTTAATACAAGGGGAGCAAGTATTTATCCCGCCGAAGAACCAGAGAGCGAGCCACCAGACCAGGGAACCCTGGTTTCCTAAGTCGAATCCGATTGTCCCAAGACCTCGGGCATTTGTCTCAAGCTAGGATCTCCCTGAAGGGAGCTTGTATGGAACTGCGCAAATGGAATCGTTTCAAAAAGGTAGAAACTCGCAGACCCAATATCCACACGCAGGTCCACAGAGGGCCTACCTGCCGGACAGAAGAAAAAACGCAGCATGCAACTTCTGGAGTTTGTCCAAGAGAAGAAAACATGCTTGCTAGAGCTGAAGCTCAGGCTTAGATAATCCGATGTTCTGAAAGGGCCCAAGCAGACTAGATAGTATAGATGCCTGCTGAAATCGGTCAAGGTCTGTATAGAAACTACTTTGCCCCTCTGGGTAGCTGAGGAGTGGCAGAAGACCGTCCAGGCAGCCAGGACCGAAAACCCCCACAGATGCAACCACGCCCGATCCAGGGCCAACACCTCGCGAATTACGAGGAGTGGTGGTCAGACTATGCACTGATCATGGGCCGCACCCACAGCAAAACGGAGGAGGTGCTGGAGTCGGGCACATAATGGAATGCGTAAACAAGCATTTGTGATGTCGATAGAAATCAGAAGGTCCCCATGATGAAGGCGTGCTACCGCCTGACTCCATCCTGACCTGTACCCACACAAGGCAGGTCAGGGCTTTAAACTGTACCTGACACGGGAACCGTGACAACCACCCTCTGCAGCAACGGAGCGTGCACACACCCCCCCGCGGAGAACAGCAAGCGGTCCGGCAGTAGACGCCCATTGGAAGTATTGACATCCAGGGTAGCCCTCAAAATACCTGTCTAAGCACCACTGAGGAGACCTTAGAAGCTCAGCAACCAGGGGAACTACGGCCAAGAGGCATAGCTGACATACTGCAGTGCCTAGACCATAGGTTCGGCAATACAGCGAAGGCAGGGGAATTCCCAAATGGGTACCTCATTGCAAGCGTTTTTTTTGTTTGTTTTTTTTTTAGAAACACAAATGCACGCTAGACCCTCCCGGTCTTCAAGCACAATATTGTCAAGATAAGAGGGAAAAGGGTGCTTTGCTGCGTAAGACGGCTTATGAGGTATCGACTCTCCGCCGTAGCCACCGATGCATCCCCATCTTAAAAGGTTCCTGCACAGATGTAATAAGTGCGATAACCAGCACTTTTTTGTGCCCTACTGCAGTCATCCTCACTCCCTGACAAGATAGTGAGCGTGGCCACCACCCCGCAAGGTGGGCCACATCCTCAGAGCCAGATAGGAGACGGGGGGGCAGGGGTGCCATATACTAGGCTGTACGCCTAAGCGCTACCCCAAAAAACACGGGGGGAAGGGGCCACCAACTGGAACCACCCCCGCCCGAGGTCCCCATATGGGATGTCGACCGAGGCCCCTCACAGGGGGCACAGACCAAGGTCCCCTTTACAGGGGCACAAAACCAAGCCTCTCACAGGGGGCGCAGACCGGGGGCCCCTCACGGGGGCAAATATCCAGGGCCCCCTCACAGGGGCGAAAACCGGGGGCCCTCACAGGGAGCACAGACCAGGGCCCCTCACAGGGGCGCCCATCCAGGAGGCCACAGAAGCCGCGGCCCAATAGGTACAAAAAAACGCGGCCCAGTAGGCTGCAAAAGCCGCGGGCTAAATTTTGGCCGTGGGCACGCGGCCAACGGTGGGACCGGACCGCCCCAACAGGACAGCCTAAACTTTCGGACCTCCAAGCCGGTAGGCCGAAAACCCGCGTCCTAAATTTTTGGCTGCCAGTGTGGTAGGCCACAAAGCTGCAGCCTAAATTTTCGGCCGCTGCCCGCAAATGCGGTAGGCCACAAAGCCGCAGCCTAAATTTTCGGCTGCCAGCCACGAGTGTGGTAGGGTGCAAAGCTGCAGCCTAAATTTTTGGCCGCAAGAGCGGCCCCCTAGCTGGTAGGCTGCAAAGCCGTGGCCTAAATTATGGCAACCACTCACCTCCCAGGCCCAACCCTAGATACCCCTCCCCCCCAGTAACAACCTGAAGGTGGAAAAAAGAAGAACCATGTCCCAAAGCCCCTAGGCCAGAGCCTGGGCCTCATCCGGGGGGGGGGGAGGTGGGAAGGGAGGGGGGTGGAGGAGAACCCCGGAGGGACCGACCACCCCAGGCAGTACCCACACCACTCTGGGGAAGAGGACCCCTTACTTACCTCTCCAGCGAAAAACACAGGTAACGCTCCCAGACAGATCCTCCTCGCCACCGAAGTGGGGGGGGCTGTCGGCCATGAGGAACGCTGCGACACAGGCCGAGACCCGGACGCATGCGACTTGCGAGATGTTTAACTCGCAGGGCCAGCCCCTGTCCAGTGGGGCTATGTCGCGGCCGACCTAGCGCGTAGCTGTGGTCTGTGCGCGCTCACTGGTCAGACTGGGGTGGCCACTGGATCAAGCGTCCAGCCCGGCAGTTGATTGTAGATCTCTCCGTTAAAAATCCAAGAAACAGAGAAAATAAACAAAAAAATTCCCAGGACTAGAGATACCAGCAGGGAACTAGGTCCTTACTCCTGACTACCTAGAGCAGGGAGGGGGGGTTATATACTGACGGAGGACAGCCCATGGGCGTAGCCAGGGGTTGTTTTTTTGTTCTGCCTAGTCCTACTCCTGCAGAGATGATATAACCCTACCATTCTAAATAAAGAAGGCTGATTCTCAATGAACGAATGAGAAGCTGAGATACTCCTGGAAGGAGGAGGGGTTATATAGGGCAGTGAACTTTCCTGTACTGGGTAAACCAGTGTCAACACCTGAAGGTGGCCCATAACCCATTAAGTTGTTACTTAGGCTCTGTGTCCCATGATGTACTCCAAGAAAAAGATTTTACAGGTAAGCTGTTATAAAAATCCTATTTTTCGGCTGATTATTTTCAGCGTCCAAAAATGTTAGTGCAGCACTACCAGAGACTACTGAAGTACCTTTTCTTGGAGAACGTGCAGTTTTTTTAGTGTGTTTTACAGTATATCCCTGTAGGGCAGCAGATGGTCAGTTTTTAGTTGTAAAGGCACATTATTTTTTTGTAGTACTACCCCAAAAGGAACTGCTGTTAACCAGTTCTTTCTCAAGACAGTGCAGAGGCAGCCATTCACACAGTAACAGTTCATTCACCCAGCTCATTGAACAGTCTAGGGGGTTGCATTTTTATATTTTATTGTTTGTAGAAACTTGGTAGGGGATTTAGGGTGCTGTGGAATACTCCAAACTCTTGGGCACAATTCTACAAAGGACAGCTCTTTCTTCCTCTCTAAACAGCAGCGGTCTTTCACTCACAGCTGGGAACCATGATACAGTTTGCAGGACAGATAGTGCTAGACTGGAACAGTCTGTAGGTTCACAGCTGGGGACCATGAAGTAGCTTTAGCACAGGTACAGCTAGACTGGTTCATGGATGGGGACTGTGAAGTAGCTTTAGCACAGATACCGCTAAATAGGTTCACGGCTGGGGACGATGAAGTAGCTTTGAGGTGCAGCACAGGCAGGAAAATCTACTCACAAAAGCCTGAAACAAGATCAGCCCAAAGGTGCAGCCTCCCGAGAAGAAAACCACATCCAGTCCAAAGGGCAAGCAGCCTCCTCTCAGTTCGCTGAACCATTCTCTCTGGAGGGGAAAAGACAATCTCCTCAGGGCTCTGGACTAGTTAACAGGATCCCAGCCACCAACTGGGCACACTAACTCCACCTCCCCCCCAGACATTGGCTAGGCCTTGCTTGCTGTTCAAGTAAATTTGCTCTCACTAAGCTCTAGAAACTTCAACCAGAGGCAGAAATCAAACTCTCAGCCTTTAAAGATCTAAACATACCAGATCAAACAATGGTCCTCTGGTTACAGCAGGAGCCCAAAACTAAATTTAACCACTTGCCCTCCGGAAGATTTACCCCTCTTCCTGACCATGTCATTTTTTGCAATACGACACTGCGTTACTTTAACTGACAGTTGTGCGATGCTGTACCCAAACACAATGCATGCCCTTTTTCCCCACAAATAGAGCTTCTTTTGGTGGTATTTGATCACCACTGTGGTTTTTATTTTTTGCGCTATAAACAAAAAGGCTGACAATTTTGAGGAAAAAAAAACAATATTTGTTGTGTTCTGCTATGAAACAAATCCAATAAAAAATTCAGTTTAGACCAATATGTATTCTGCTACATATTTTTGGTAAAAAAAATCCCATTTAGTGTACATTGATTGGTTTGCGCAAAAGTTATAGTGTTTATAAAATATGGGATATTTTTATTTATTTTTTATTTTATTATTTTCCTAGTAATGGTGGCGATCAGCAACTTATAGTGGAACTGTGATATTGTGGCGGACAGTCGGGACACTAACTGACACTTTTGACATTTTTTAGGGACCAGTGACACTAATGCAGTAAGTGCTAAAAAATATGCACTGTCACTGTACTAATGACGCTGGCTGGGAAGGGGTTAAACATCAGACGCGATCAAAGGGTTGACTGTGTGCCTAGCCAGTGTTTTCTAACAGTGTGGGAGGTGCTTTTACTAGGGGAAGGCATTGACTATGTACCGAACAATCAGCGGGTGCAGGCGGACATTGGGTCTGTGGGACACGCTGATCAGCTCCCACTGTCTAGAATCACAGCAGGAGTGAGCTGCCGGCAGCACGCACTCACGCCCAATACTCAAAGTTTAGGATCATGTATATATACTTCTTCAGCCTACTATGTCAGAAATTGGGGACCTCAAATGTGGACATTCTGGCGGCCAGGTTCAAAAACAAGTTACCCCTGTTTGTGGCCAGGACCCTCTAGCACTGTCATCAAATTCTCTGGTAAATTCCCTGAACTCCATTGAGTTTAATACTGTATATGTCTTTCCTCCAGTACAAATTCTTCATTGACTGCTCTGCAAAATAGAAGGAGAGAAGGTATTGGTGATTCTCATTGCACCAAACTGACCCAAAAGAATCTAGTATACAGACATACTCAAACTTTTGGGAGACGACCCCTGGCCTTTTCCAAACAGGACAAACCTGCTGTTCCAAGGCTATCTGCTGCATCATGTTTCTCGATCACTGGCTTTTATGACATGGCTGTTAAAACCCAGGTTTTGAAGGACAGGGGTATATCTGACTCTGTCATTCACACATGTTCAAAGCCAGAGAAGCCTCTTCAAGAAAAATTTACTAACATACTTGGAAATCCTTTTTGCTTGATGTGAACACGGGCATTTTGACTCCAGATATTACTCCGTACCTCGTATCATGGTCTTCTTTCAGTTGGGACTTGACAAAACTTGGCTGTAAGTACATTTAAGGGGCAGATTCCAGCCTTGTCCATTCTATTCACTTTCACTTCTGAAATCCTTCATTTGTGGTACCTCACCCCCAATGCAGCACCTTGG
This sequence comes from Aquarana catesbeiana, assembly GCF_042186555.1. Taxonomy (NCBI): domain Eukaryota; kingdom Metazoa; phylum Chordata; class Amphibia; order Anura; family Ranidae; genus Aquarana; species Aquarana catesbeiana. The sequence goes on along the minus strand of NC_133328.1, from coordinate 357,152,478 downwards.
GCTTCCCTGAGATCCTAATTTGGTGTTCTCTGCCCTGCAGAAGTCATTGTTTGAATCCATTACGAAACTTCTCTTGGAAGATCTCTTCTGGAAAGTGGCTTTTTTGGTGGCTTTTTACATCTGTCAATTGTGTTTAGGTGTTTGAGCTCTTCCTCAATTAAGACAATGTTCTTCCTTCCTTGTGTCCTGCTCTTATGCATCTCAAATAAATTGTTCTCTATACGGTGTCAGTAGAGCAGTGTACAGTGTCAGTAGTTTTAGGTTTTTTTGGGTTTTTTTTTTTTACAATTTTTTAGGAGCCAGTTTGGAGGGTTTTGGTGAAATATCAGGCATGCAAACAGACCTCTGATGTCTCACTTTTGAAACAGAAAACGGGACTGAGGACAGAGATTCCCCAGTCCTTTTCTCTGCTGTCTCAACTGCACTCACAAGTAAATGAATGGGAATGGGAATGTGCTCTGTGCGGCGTATCCTTTTTGTACTCCAGCAGATTGGTGGGAGTTTTCTGGGCATTCCAACTTAGCATCTTTTGCTCAGCTTTTGAATCCTGCCACTTAATCTTCAGTTGACACCTTCATCAAGTAATACCAGGTTGATGTCCTGGCCTTTGTGAATGCAGTTTTTGGCCCTGAGGTTCTTTCAGCAGCACACTGAGCCCCTTGTCTGTTTTTTTTTGGGCCCATTGCCATGGTTCTGTTTTAAAACAGTGTTGTGCTAAAGATAATAAAATGTGAAAAACAAACATATACATTTCTTAATATTTTGCATCTATGAAAAAATATAGTGCAAAAATACAAAGTAAACAATGCAATATATGCCATTTGTTCATAAAAGGTGCCTAAATAAGTTCAGTAAATAGAGCAAAAAAATCAAAGTGCAAAACCATCCATAATCCCTTGTGTAGAAACTATGCTTAAGATGTGCTGTCCACGCTGACCCTTCACCTTCCCTCCTGAGTGCACTCTCACCTTGAGGCCTCATGCACACTGGGCGTTTTTGGACTTTTTTACAGCAGCTGTTATTGGCAGTAGACATTTTTTTTCTACAGTCATTCTATGTGTCCATGCACACATAGACTGTTTTATCAGCAGGTTTGGGCAGTGGCGTTTTTGAGCAGTAAAAAAAAAAACAAAACTAGTGGGTTCTGAGAGATGTTTTTCAGCTGTAAAAATGCTCTAACGTCGATAAAAGATCAAAAACGTCGCTCACCAGCGTTTTTTACCGTTTTTGATCCATTGAAAAAAAAAAAAATTTTTTTTTTCTTCAAAAAAAAAAAAAAAACAGCTGAAAAACGCTAAAAAAGGCTAATGAATGCTAAAAAAAATGCTATTGCAAAAACGTTGAAAAACTCACTGCAAAGCTACTGGCATTTTTATAACGTGATTTTAACGTCCAATGTGCATGAGGCCTAAATGTTGGACCATCATCACCAAGGTTAGTAGATAAGGTAAACAAATGTCTTAGGAAAAGGGGAATTGGCGCTGTTCTACTAAATGTGCATAAAATGTGATTCCTAAAAAACATATATAAAACACAAATATAACACAATTATATGTGAGTACTTCCAATGTGATCATAAATAGCTGTGATTTAGTGCAAAAGTGCTCATCCACCCAGTTTTATGCAATAAAAGTGCAATTTGCTGAGAGATATATATATATATATATATATGTATATGCGTACCCAAAATTTTGTAAACAATCCAAAAATAAACAAATGGTGGTCTATTTATTAGACCAATATTGTGTAATCCCCAACGTAAATGAGTAAAAAATCCAAATAACAGTTCAAGTGATGCATAAAAGGTGCTAAGTGAAAACAATGTCCCAAACACAAAAAATATATATTTTTAAAAAGTCTCAGAAAAAATATATTTTACATCCCAGGAAAAAACTTTTTTCTATACGAAGAAAAACTTCTTAAGTGTGTCCCTTAGATGGAAAAGCTGTGAAAATAGTGTTGCAGGTGTGCCCCGTCTTCCACCGCACCCCCACTCGTGCTCTCACTCACCAGACAGCCCAACCCCTGCAGGGGTAAAAGGCATGTAGGTAGACTCCAGCGATGTTGAATCCAGGAGGAAAGTCCTCAGCCCACTGTGGTATATCCTTCAAAGGTGTCAATGGTGTCACGATATCCCCAGTGTTAAATATCCATGTACATCAAGAAAAAGATATATCTCATAGTGTGAGTCCGTAAAATTAAATTTATTATCCACAAAAAGCTTAAAACATTTAAAACAGGAGCTAGCAATGCTGCACAAGCCGGTTCAGAGCCTGGAGGGCAGCGTGGTGAAGCGTGCGTTCCACTGCCCGCCTGTCTGAAAACGGAACTGCTCGTAAACCAGACGAAAGATTGACGTATGCGTATCACGAGGCCACGCCTTACGCGTTTCGTCATCAAGACGTCATCTGAGGCGCCTATTTTCATTAGTAGATAAGGTGTCTTTAAACTAAAAAAGCAGGTTCAGACTGGACCATCAGCATATTATTACAGGATTAATGGTTGGAAGAGGTCAAAATCAGCTTTTCACATAGACGAGGCTCAAATAAAACAAGATGTTTGCTCTTTTGGAGCGCAGTCTTTAGCTCTGTGTGCAGTGTTTTTCTTTATATAGGGTTCTGTTTTTCCTTTTGTTGCCCACACCTCTGATTCATTTTTTGGGGATGCCCCAGGGTCGATGAACATCCAGCCTGTGTCCTGTACTGTACAATTAAGATAAAAGGAAGATTGACTCACCTGTAAATTCCATACGTTAGAGAACAGTGCATGTCACAGGCCACCCTCCCCTCTGCTCTTGTGTTATTTTGCATTGCTTGCTAAAACACTGAGGTCTTAACGGAGTGGGGTGGGGTTGGAATACACCCAAGGAGGCACGTCTAAAAGCTTTACCAGTATCCACTCACCTTAAGCTATCGGCCTATAACTCAGGGTCTATAAACATCTACCCTTGTCATATATTGTACTTAAGATAAGGAATTTGCAATCAAGTCGAAATTTTGAAACGTTGGCTTTATTGTGGATTCCTCCATCACAAGAAATAACCCTTTTGTAATGTAGATTATGGAACAAGTGTCTGGAACCCTGTGCTTCAGCTACTGTATGATTGCCGTTTATAAGTTTCTAGGCTTTTGTCTTCAGCTTGGGCTTCTGCATAAAGATACATCTTACCAAGTTTGCTTAGGTTCCCTGCATCCTGGGATCTCTGATTTCTACTGTGATATAAGCCTTTCTTTCGAAATAATAAATAATAAAAATCTTTTTCTTGATGTCCATTGAGGAATGCAGACCCCGTTCCTCTGTTATTCGCTCTTGTACTGCTTGCTGACAAAACTGAAGCATGATGGTTGGAGGAGGAACTATATGGGTGCTGGCCTAACATTTTTTTTTTTTTGCAAGTGTCCCAACCTCTGTTAGGCAGCAGCAAATAACCTCTTTATTCAGTTCTATCTTCCTGCATCCCTCAGCGATTACCTAAAAATATTTTACAGTGTGTACAAAAATCCTATTTTATTGATAATTTAGCTTATTTTCTTATTTTTACACCATATTTGATGTGCCATACAAATTCTGTTATGAATACATGGTCCATATACTAAGGATTTATAATCTGAGATTCTATGGTTACTTCTATTGATGAGTCTAATGCCACCCACCTAGTGGTGTCAAGGCTAGAGTTAATCGGTAGTATTTAGAGCGACCTACCTGGTGCAAAGATCTGTGTGGAGACAGATGTTTTCTTGTTTTATGTTGTGGTCTGCATTAATTTGTTTGTTTTTTTGCATTCTCACCAGATGCAAGTAGATTTATTCATCTATATCATTATATTCATATGTTGCGTTGGAAATTGTAACCTTGAACTACTGTACTATTAAGGGCTTTTCTGAAATCTGTCTTTCCACGCTCTGTTTTTTTTTTTTTTTTTCCTTAGAACTTCTTGTACATGCTGTGAAAACATACAATTTCTTTTGTAAAAAGTGTTATGCTTAGTTAAAAAGGTTATTCAAAAATTAATAAACTCCATGTTAACACAATTTTTTCCTAACCTTGGAGCATGCCCGAGCGATTATTCTGATGTACAGCAAAGTTTCCTTTCTCAGAGTCTGGACAACATAGACTCAATAGGGTACAAATCCTATGTGAAAATTCTTCAGCAGGAGTATATCAGAAAATGCAAGGAGAACAAAAATCAGCATTTTTAGAATGGTAGAATTTTGGTCTAAAGCTCAATTACAGTGCCTTGCAAAAGTATTCACCCCACTTGGCTTTTTACTTATTTTGTTATATTACAGCCTTTAGTTCAATGTTTTTTTTTTTTTTTTTTATCTGAATTATATGTGATGAATCAGAACACAAAAGTTGCTGAAGTAAAATTAGAAAAATATATACATAAAACTATTTTTCAGAAATAAAAAACTGATAATTGGCATGTGCGTATGTATTCACCCCCTTTGTTATGAAGCCCATAAAAAGCTCTGGTGCAACCAATTACCTTCAGAAGTCACATAATTAGTGAAATGATGTCCACCTGTGTGTAATCTAAGTGTCACATGATCTGTCATTACATATACACACTTTTTTGAAACGCCCCATAGGCTGCAACACCTAAGCAAGAGGCACCACTAACCAAACACTGCCATGAAGACCAAGGAACTCTCCAAACAAGTAAGGGACAATGTTGTTTAAAAGTACAAGTCAGGGTTAGGCTCTAAAAAAATATCCAAATCTTTGATGATCCCTAGGAGCACCATCAAATCTATCATAACCAAATGGAAAGAACATAGCACAACAGCAAACCTGCCAAGAGACAGCCGCACACCAAAACTCACGTTGGGTTTTATGGCAGAGTGGCCAGAAGAAAGCCATTACTTTCAGCAAAAAACAAATTGGCACGTTTTGAGTTTGCGAAAAGGCATGTGGGAGACTCCCACACCATCCCCACAGTGAAACATGATGTTGGTGGCAGCATCATGCTGTGGGGATGTTTTTCAGCAGTTGGGACTGGGAAACTGGTGAGAGTTGAGGAAAAGATGGATGGTGCTAAATACAGGGAATATTCTTAAGCAAAACCTGTACCACTCTGTGTGTGATTTAAGGCTAGGCCAGAGGTTCACCTTCCAGCAGGACAATGACCCCAAACACACTGCTAAAGCAACATTTGAGTGGTTTAAGGGGAAACATGTAAATGTGTTGGAATGGCCTAGTCAAAGCCCAGACCTTAATCCAATATAAAATCTGTGGTCAGACTTAAAGATTGCTGTTCACAAGCGCAAACTATCCAACTTGAAGGAGCTGGAGCAGTTTTGCAAGGAGGAATAGGCAAAAATCCAAAGCGACTTGGAGCTGTGATAGCCACAAAAGGTGGCTCTACAAAGTATTGACTTTAGGGGGAGTGAATAGTTATGCACATTGACTTTTTCTGTTATTTTGTCCTATTTGTTGTTTGAAGATTTTTTTTTTCTTTTATTGTAAAGCAAAGTTGTGGGCATGTTCTGCAAATTAAATGATGTAAATCCTCAAACAATCCATGTTAATTCCAGGTTGTGAGACAAAACACGAAAAATGCCAAGGGGGGTGAATACTTTTGCAGGGCACTGTATGCTGTTGTATAATGTAAAGCATGGCTCAAAATTCCAAGTCCTGAGCTACTGGCCAGGCCTTATATTTATCACCAATTGCTCCACCCACCCCCTACCCTATTCCACCCCTAAACACACCCTCGTAAATTATCTCATGAAATTACATTGTTCAATGTTTTATGCAGAATTAAGTTACAAAAATAAATATTAACAACAACAACTTCATCAGTGCCCATCAATGAAGCCTATCAGTGCTCTTTAATGCCCGCTCTTCAGTGCCCATCAATGCAGCCTATTAGTGACCATCGGTGCAGCCTGATCATTGCCCATCAGTGTCCATCAATGCAGCCTCATCAGTGTCCATCAATGCAGCCTATCTCTGCATGGGGATTAAAGGGAAGAGAATCGGCCTGATCACAGAAAGAATCTCCCGCTGTGACACAGCTTGGATCTGAAACGTTGACTGCTGTCAAACAAAGTCCTGCCTCCTGGACCGGCTCCTATGATAGACATCACACTACTTCAATTTCCCAGGATTGGACCAGTGTGCTGTCAATAGGAGCCGGTCCAGGAGGCAGGACTTTGACGGCGGCCAGCATTTCAGATCCAAGCTATGTCAGAGAAGAAGTTCCCCTCTCTGGTTGATCCGGCCAGCTCTACTCTGCCTCTTCTTCCCCACAGTTTCCTGGCTGATTGCTGGTAGGAAAATTGGCTCCCTTTCAAACCCCCCTGACGAAGGCACCCGCCCCCCTCCGATGAGACTCCACACTCACCCTTAGCTTATTTCCACTCGCCAAATGCGAGCAGGCGAGTGGAAATTTTGAGGGCTGATCCAAAGTAGGATTATAAAGGATGACATCTCGGAAGTATATGCTAACTTTTAACAGTTCTTCATGCAAGAATGGCTTGAATGCTTCCTCAGTGTGGCCCATGTCTCATCGGCATCTACAAGAAGAGCTTGGTCAGAGTTATTTCCAGTTATGGAGATTACTCTGTTTCTTAAACACAAGATTTCACTTTTTTTTTTTTTTTTTTTTTTTTTAATAAAGTAGGTTTGTCATTGGCCACCTTAAATGTAGATAAATATTGCATTACATTTCAGGTACCATTCATGTAAAATGATATTGACGTAAATGGGTGCTTCTTTGATATGGAATACAACCCCTGGCAAAAAGTATGAAATCACCACTCTTGGAAAATGTCCATTCAATTGTTTGTGTAGAAAAAAAAGAATCACAGACATGGCTCAAAACTATTTTCATTTAACATTCTAACCTTCTGGCTTTAACAACTTGCTGACCTGCCGCCGCAGTACAACTGGCACGGCTGGACGAAACTATGTTATGTAATGTCGATTCGCCCAGTGGCCACTGCTCGCCCACGGAGCCGATGTGAGTGCCCGGCGGTCGCGAAACACCGCTGGGCTCCCGCGATCGCTCGTGGCACACGGAGAACCAGGATCTGTGTGTGTAAACCCACAGTTTCCGGTTCTCTGAGGGGAGAAGAGACAGATCGTCTGTTCATACAGAGTATGAACAGCGATCTGTCATCTCCCCTACACAGTCCCCTCCCCCTTCAGTTAGAACACACACTAGGGATCACAATTAACCCCTTGATCGCCTCCCAGTGTTTACCCCTTCCCTGCCAGTGACATTTTTACAGTAATCAATGCATTTTTATAGCACTGATCGCTGTATAAATGCCAATAGTCCCAAAAATAAAAATGCCATAAAACTATCCCCTATTTTGTAGACACTATAACTTTTGCGCAAACCAATCAATATACGCTTATTGCAATTTTTTTTTTACCAAAAATATGTAGAAGAATACATATCGGCCTAAACTGAGGAAAAAAAAAATTATATATTTTTGGGGGATATTTTTTATAGCAAAAAGTAAAAAACATTGCATTTTTTTTGAAAAATGTCTTTTTTTGTTTATAGTACAAAAAATAAAAACCGCAGAGGTGATCAAATACCACCAAAAAAAGCTCTATTTGTGGGAAAAAAAGCACATCAATTTTGTTTGGGTGCAGCGTCGCACGAGCGCGCAATTGTCAATTAAATCAACACAGTACCAAATCGCAAAAAGTGCTCTGGTCAGGAAGGGGGTAAAATCTTAAAAAAGGAAAAAAAAAGAAAACTGCAGTCAGTTGCAACTGTTTTTGTAGATCAAGCAGAGGAAAAAAAATGTGGAATCGCTCAATTCTGAGGAAAACATTATGGAATCACCATGTACTTTGCAGTTCTAAAACAAACATTGGCATCAGATTACATCCTGAAAAATGATATCATCATCACCAAACATCCTTTCAATTGATGGAATAAGAAAAGTGTCCAAAATCTCAATATAAACTTGTGCATTTATTGAAGATTTAATGACTGTCCCTCGTACCTTTACCTGACATGCAACCCCATATCAATGATTGTGGAAATTTGCATGTTTTCTTCAGGCAGTCGTCTTCATACGTTTCATTGTAATAGCACCAAACAAAAGTTCCAGCATCATCACCCTGTCCAATGCAGGTTGGCGATTCATCACTGATTATCACTTTCATCCAGTCATCCACAGTCTATGATTGTTTTTGTTTAGCCCACTGTAACCTTGTTATTTCTGTTTTGGTGTTAATGATGGTTTTCGTTACAAATTAAATGGCAAAGTTGTTAAAGGGAAGCATACTGGTAGACCAAAGAAGACATCAAAGCATAAAGTTAGAAAAATTAAAGCAATATGCATATTAAAACAGAAAATGTGGGGAGGGGGGCGTGGCCAGCGCAGCATGTAAGTAGACGCTTCTACACAGATCTCCCACACATCACCCTGATTCAATCTGGTTTCCAGCACAGTGAGATGCCCGGCTTAGCTCCCTTACTTACGGGGAACACCCCCTATACCTCCTGCACGTCTATACAGCCGCAAAACAACAATGCTGACCCGGGGAAACAAAGGAGATGGCCCGCGGCCTGATTTCAAACATGGCGCCGCTCCGACCTCTGCCCAGAAGGATCGTGGGGGAGACAAATCCAAGGTGGGGGTGAGTAAACAACTCAAGCACCCCAAAGACTGGACCGGAGATCAACCATAAGACATGTGCTACTATGCGCATAAAATGACAGAAAAATCTGACCAGACAACCCAACCTGCCCTGGACGCTGATGCAGGACACAGTAGTCAGGACATGGCGGCCATGTTAGCTCAGACAGACAGTTACACTGCTCAGCTGGAAGGGACAGAGGATCCCGGGGAGGAGAAGGGTGAACAGCTGACCCTTGCAGCTATCCTGAGGGCTGTTAACAAATGCACAGCCTCGGTTAACAACTTACAAGCCTGCTTTGGGGGTTTAAAAGAGGTCAGCCTGATCAGACAAGATCTTCAAAAAATAAGAGAGCAAATGACAGCTACTGAGAGCAGAATCAGTGACATAGAGGATAAAATTCCTGCTATGCTCAATGAATCCCAATCCACTACCTGTCTAGCCAAGTCCACAGAAATGCGTGACGAGGAGAATTGTCTGAGTGAGGTGCAATAATGTGCGGATAGTGGGGCTACCCGAGCAGGTGGAAGGCCGAGACCCCACTCAATTCGTGGAGCAGTGGCTCATTGATATCTTTGGCAAGGAAGCCTTTACACATCTATACACAGTGGAAAGGGCTCACAGGGTCCCTTCTAGGGCATTACCACCGGGACATCCCCCGAGAACGCTTTTAGCAAGATTGCTGAATTACAGGGACAAAGAAATTATCCTAAGGTTGGCCAGAGAACAAAAAAACAGAGTTTAATGGAACAAGCGTTTCCTTCTACCCTGATTTTTTGGGCCGAAGTACAGAGGAGCAGATCACTTTTTTCTGATGTTAAAAAACGCCTGCAGAAATTGCAGGCCCCATATGCAATGCTGTATCCGGCAAAACTCTGAATCACCTCCAGGGGGCAAGCCCACTTCTTTGAGAAAGCTGCCGAATCATCAGCGTGGCTGGACGCCAATGAGAACGCTTTCAGACAAGCTCAGAGGCCAATGGCTGAGGAAGTTTGAATGCCCTGCACCCAAAACCTAAAAGCATACAAAAAAAAGTTTGCCCCTCTATTCTCCCTGACTAAGGTACTGGTGGAGACGTATAATGATTTACTTTTCAAAAAGCAAGTTCAGGAATGTGTTTGTTCATGAAATTACTTCTATTGTTCCTCACTCAAGTTCTTAATACTGCAGTTGGCGGTCACACAGACAGTGACTGGAACCTGTTGTTCCCCACTTATCAAAAGTTATTTTTGCCAACTCAGTGCCTGGACATATTAACTTCCCTGTTATGCCGCACTGCGGCAGTTTGGAGCACCAATGTGCTCGTTGAGCTGGTTTTCTTGGATTTATTTTTCCAGAGCATTAGAATGGTCTTGCTATGACCCCAAAGAGTTAACCATTACGAATGATGTGGTCCTAGTTATCACTGGATTGCTGGCACGTAACTGTGGAACTGATAACCTGCCCAAGGTTCCAGGGGAATGATACTTTCCCCATTACCCTGCAATACACCCACAAGCTCCTTTAAGATGACGACAGTATCAGTACTCTCCTGGAATATTAGGGGGCTAAGTGATCCTCTAAAACGCACCATGGTGTCTTCTTTGCTACGCAAACACTTTCCTGCAATTTGTGCCCTACAGGAGACGCATCTCACCGCTGACTCTGTTACCTGCTTGGGTTTCCGGTGGCCGGGGAGCACGTACCACTCCACTCACACTTCGTATTCTAGGGGTGTGAGTGTACTGGTGCATAGCTCTCTAGATTATGAGGAGATTGAGTCGCTGATAGATGTTGAGGGGAGATATGTTTTCTTATTATGTTGTTTATACTCCCTTAAATGTATTCTTGCTTTTGTTTACATACCACCCCCATATAATAATCAGACTCTTAGAGCACTCCTGGCATATCAAATGAAATACCCTGAGGTACCACTTTATGTCCAGGGTGATTTCAATTGCTATACAGACCGACCCTGCTTTAGATAAACATCCCCCAGTTACTGCTGGACAGGGGACTAAACGTGTTGCTCTGAAAAAATTTATAGAGGAGGTGGGATGAAGGGCTCTGTGGCTGGCTAAAATCCCGGGGGGACTATGAAATTGGCTCCATTGATGATGTGGATGGAGGTGGTGCTGATGATAAAGTCACTGATGCAACTTGGGTGCCGAATAGAGCAGAGGAGGAAAGTAAGGGGGAGAAACAACCCCAACAAGGTAGGATGTTCCCTAGTGGCAGGCATCATGGAAGAGTAGAGAGCAGCCACCCTATTCCATCAGATTGTGGAGTTATCTCTCAGCCCACTTCCCACAGCTCAGCTGTTTGGGCCTTTTTTAGCACATGTGCAGTCGATCGCACTGTTGCAATTTGCAATCTCTGCCGCAAGCAGATCAAGCATGGTAAAAACACCAGCCATTTGGGAACCACATGTTTGACAAGGTATTTACCTCCCACCACTCAGCCCGTTGGGAAGAGCACCTGAAAGCCACACACAAGGGACACAGTTCTTCTCCTCACTCCTCACCTTTCATGTCTAACCCTGCTGTATCTTATGACCTCTCAGCAGCCTCCACTGACAGGAATGATGGTATAGTAAAGGGTGTCACAGGTCCTTGCAACACATCTGCCAGCAGCACACCACCAGCTGTAGAGTATAGCAGTCAAATTTCTCTGCCCCAGCTGCTGCAGCACAAAAAAATACACTCCCTGCCACCTACATGCCCAGCGTCTAAATTCCAGCTTGTCCAAATTGCTGGCTTTACAACGCCTGTCTTTCTGTCTGGTGGATTCTGCCCCCTTCCGTGAATTTTCAGAATGTGCTGTACCACAATGGCAGGTTCCCAGTCGCTATTTCTTTAAACATAAGGCCATTCCAGCTCTGTACCATCACATGAAAGCAATGTTTTGGCATCATCGGGCAAGGCAGTCAGCCGCAAGGTCCACCTTACTGCTGACTCGTGGTACACCAAGCATGATCAGGGACAATATATTTCATTCATAGCACACTGGGTAACTCTGCTTGCAAGGGCTCAGTGCTGGAGCTTGTTTTGCCGCCATGTCTCCATACAGCTGGTGGTGATGCGAGATCTGTCAGCTCCACCCCCTCCTCCTCCATGCTCTCCACTGCTGGGTTGTCCTATGAACCACCAGAACCCCCTAAGCATTTAAGGGGCCATTCAAGAAGTCAGGCTAAAAGATACCATGCAGTGCTTTAGCTGGTCTCTCTAGGGGACAAGAGCCAGCAGGGGCAGGCCCAGAGGTGGTTCACGCCACGGAAGCTTGAACCAGAAATGATAGTGTGCGATAATGGCAGGAACCTTCTGTCTGCCCTTCGACAGGAAAAGTCGACCCTTGTTTTTTTTTTCTCTTATTAAAGAGAAAAAAAATAGCCTTTAAAAAATATAAAGTGAAGTGATCATTGTCAGCATTCAAACACAACAAATAATGCAATAAGAAGTGTAAGAATGAAATCAGAGTGGCTAAAAAACACTATGAGAGGCACATAGCAGAGTAGAGTAAAAAAAAATCCCAAGAAATTCTTTAGTTATATTAACAGTAAAAAAGCCAGATCGGAGCATATTGCCCACATAAGACGATGATGGGAGGATGGATTACAGATCACACGGAGAACGCAACTGTACTAAATGTTTTTTTTTCTCTTCAGTTTTTACACAGGAAAAGGAGGGTTATACCAACCACAAGTATTGTTAGTAACACATCACAGGTCGTTCCCTTGTGGCTAACAGAGGCCAGAATCAAGAAAGGACTAGATGAGCGTAACACAAATCACAAGGACCAGATGGCTTACACCCAAGAGTCCTCAAAGAACTCAGTCAGGTTATAGCTAGACCATTGTCCCTAATCTTTGCCGACAGCCTACTGACAGGAATTGTACCAGCTGATTGGAAAAAAGCCGATGCGGTACCAATATTCAAAAAAGGGCAGAGGCATATCTACAGGCCAGTTAGCCTAACATCAATAGTAGGTAAACTATTGGAGGGAATAAGGGATTATATCTAAGAATTTGCCGAAGAAAACAGTGTCATTATTAGTAATCGGCATGGGTATATTAAGGGTCAATCCTGCCAGACCAGTCTGTTAACATTCTTTGAAGAAGTGAGCTACCATTTCGTTAGGGGGAGACCTGTGGATATGGTGTATCTGGATTTTGCAAAAGCATTCAATATAGTTCCCCAAAAACTCTTAATCTACAAGCTGAGATCTGTAGGCAGGGACCATAAGGTCTGTTCTTGGATAGAAAACTGGGGCGTGTCCAAAGAGTGGTGATAAATAACATGTACTCAGGCTGGTCTGGAGTGGCAAGTGGGGTACCCTAGGGCTCTGTCTTGGGACTAATTCTGTTTAATTTATTCATAAATGATATAGGGGATGAGATAAATAGCTCAATCTCCGTTTTTGAGGGCAACACAAAGATAAGTAGGGCAATGACTTCACATCAGGATATAGAATTTTTACAGAAGGACCTGAACAAAATAATGGGGTGGGAAACTACATGGCAAATGAGGTTTAGTTCTGAGAAAAGTAAGGTCATGCATTTGGGGTCTAAAAACATAAATGCAAACTACTCACTAGGGGGAATCAAGGATGGAGAAAGATCTGGGGGTCTTAGCGGATAACAGACTGAGCAATAGTATGCAATGTCAAGCTGCAGCTACCAAAGCTGGCAGAATTTTAGCATGTATAAAAAAGGGGATATACTCCAGAGATAAAACTATAATCCTTCCACTTTTTAAAACTCTAGTTAGGCCACATTTGGAGTATTCGGTCCAGTTCTGGTCACCAGCCCTAAGAAGCGATGTGCTGGTGCCTGAGAGAGTCCAGAGAAGGGCAACAAAATTAATAAGGAGACTGGAGGAGCTCAATTACGAGGAAGGACTACAGGCATTACATTTTTTCTCACTGGAGAAGCGACGCTTGAGAGGGAACATGATACCTCAATGGTGATTCCATTGTAGGAAAAAACTGTTCAGTCTCAGGGAATGTAGGGGGCCACACAATGAGATTTGAGTAGAAGCGTTTTAACCTTAAACTGTGCAGGGATTTTTTTCACGGTCAGGGCGATAAAGATGTGGAACTCTCTTCCACAATTGGTGGTGACAGCAAGCAGTATTGATATTTTAAAAGACTAGTGGACGTGCATCTTAAAGAATGCAACATACAGGGATATGGGAAATAATTACCGACAATGACACATGTACACCTACACAGGTTGAACTGGGTGGACTATTGTCTTTATTCAACCTTTTCTACTATGCCTGGCACATGTCCTCAATTTGGTGGTGCAAAAAGTTACGAGGAGAAACCAATCAAGAGTATATAGCTGGCAATCCTTGCCACATCCCAAATAAAGAGAAACTTTAGAAATAGCGTTAGAGTATGAAAGAGAGTAAAGTTTCCTCAAATATCCTTCCCACTGACAAAGTTGGCTGTGTGCCCAGTTTTTGTTTGTAAGATTTGTTGAACTTTGAATGTACCTGTGCCTCATGTTATTTGATGTACAGTTTACCCCGCCCTGTATCTCTATGCCAACAAGGAGGGGGGATTGTCCCCAGGGGTTATATACTTGTGTCTGTTCTTCAATAAAAGTCTTCTGTTTCTTACCACCCTAGACCTAGACTTAGAGTTATGGCTAGTGACTGGGTGGGCTGGGAGCATGTAATAACTGGGTTACAGGGTCTCTGAAGCAAGGCAGCAGTAACCAGAGGAGCGGTAGAGAAGGAGACTGCCTCAGTGATGCATTTCAAAATTTGTTTAGTCCTCGGCTCACTGGGCTGTCAGCTTCAACATCCCATTAGCAGCATCTGCATCAAATTGTGGAAGATTATCTAGGGGCGAAAACAGACAGGGAGAGCTTTCCAGTAGACAATCCATTGGGTTTCTGGGTTATGAGAATAGACCACTGGCCAGCGTACTTTCCGAATGGGCATTCAGTGCTGCCGGAGGTTTTGTATAAAAGAGTCAAAAAGGTTTTTGATAAAAGAGTCTGTCCACAGACTCCGTTGACCGGCTGACAGTTGTCAAAATGAATCAGTCCTGCATTTGCCGATGTCGCTGATTAAGTGTTCTTGTGATCTGGAATCTCTGCATGATTTTATTTTAAATAACATATTTTGGTGTAGGTTTAATGGACACAATTGACAACCAAGAACCAATTTTTCCACACCCGTTTGACAGGTGCATAATATTTAAATTTTTTACAGCATGACCAATTCTTGCTTTCATCAAGAGTACCTCTAGAAGGTTACGGTGTGAAGGCACCACCAACACTCAAAGCCCAATTTTTCCACACCTGTTAGTTCTGTCTAAAGTCTGCGAAAGAGACACCAGACTTAAAAAAAAAAAAAAAAAAAAATGTTAATCTTGGCCCGAGTGTACTAATTTGGCTTCTTCACATAAGGCTTGCTCACTGTGATACAAAACTTTATTTCCATCCAAAGTCTGCCAAATTTATCCAAAAAATCTCTACGCACTAAAATGTGGCCATCATACAGACTGGTTACCCGAGCTGTTTACTAAATAAAGAAAGCTTGCAGGGAAAATAAATTTAAATGTTTTTTTTTTCTTTAGAAAAGTCAGTAGTTTTACTGTAGCAGGTTCTATACATGGTACAGATGCACCACTTTACAGACAGACTAAGGGGACCCCCCCCCCCAGTCACTATATTTAACTACTTCAATACTGAGCACTTAAACCCCCTTCCTGCCCAGGCCATTTTTCAGCTTTCAGCGCTGTCACATTTTGAATGACAATTGCGCGGTCATGTTACACTGTTACCATGTGCCATTTTTGTCATTTTCTTCACACAAATAGAGCTTTCTTTTGGTGGTATTTAATCACTGCTGGGTTTTTTATCTTTTCCTAAAATAAAAAAATGTCTGACAATTTTGAAAAAAAAAAGTTTTTCTTAGTTTCTGTCAGTACATTTTGTAAATAAGTAATTTTTCTCCTTCACTGATGGGCGCTGATGAGTTGGCACTAATGGGCACTGATAGGTGGCACTGATGAGTGGAATTGGTGGGCACAGATAGGCAGCATTGCAGGTTGGCATTGATGGGCAGCAGTGATTGCCAGCACTGACACACCATATTTGTGTTCTGTATTTTAGCCACTTCCCGCCCGGCCTATAGCAGAATGACGGCCGGGTGGTGGTTCAGTTATCCTGACTGGGCGTCATATGACGTCCTTTAGGATAACAGCCACTGCGCGCCCGTGGGGGCGCGCCCGTGGGGGCGCGCATCGCAGCGATCGGTGGTGAGGTGTGTCAGTGTGACACACCGCTACACCGATCTCAGTAAAGAGCCTCCAAAGGGGCTAATCTCGGTAAAGAGCCTCCAATCACGGCTGATCACAGTGTAAACAGGAAGATCCGGTAATCGGCTTTTCCTCACTCATGTCTGACAGACATGATTAGAGGAGAGCCGATCGGCAGCTCTCCTGACGGGGGGTCTGCGCTGATTGTTTATCAGCGCAGCCCCCCCTCGGATGCCCACCCGGGACCACCATCATGCCGCCCAGGACCACCAGGGAAGGGGGGAACGTGGATGGCCAGGTATGTACCCCATGGCCATCCACATATGAAAAAATATGCACAATAGCTGCTAATCAGTGCCCACAAATGGGCACTGACTGGCAACAATATGGTCCAGATAAAACAAGTGATGCCCAGCAATGCCACCCATCAGTGCCACCTCTCATGCCCATCCATGCCCATCACTGCCCACCTATCAGTGCCCATCTGTGCCACCTATCAGTGCCACCATAAGTACCCATCAGTGCCGCCTATGTATGCCCATCAGTGCCGCATATCAGTACTCATCAGTGCTACCTCATCAGTGCCCATCGGTACTGCCTTATCAGTGCAGTCATATCAGTGCCTGTCATTGAAGAAGAAAACTTACTTATTTACAAATTTGTTTAACAGAAACAAAGAAAAACTTTATTTTTTTCTAAATTTTCGGTCTTTTTTTATTTGTTGCGCAAAAAGTAAAAATCGCAGAGGTGATCAAATACCACCTAAAGAAAACTCTATTTGTGGGAACAAAATTTGTTTGGGTACGGTGTAGCATGACCGCGCAAATGTCATTCAAATTGCGACAGCGCTGAAAGCTGAAAATTGGCTTGGGCAGGAAGGTGGTATTGAAGTGGTTAAGAAATAAGCATCACAACTAAAAAAAAAAAAAAACGTTGACGACAGATATAACCTAACATGGTATTAAGGAGGGGGCTAATTCCTAATGTGCATCAGGTCAATCCATTCATAATGCAGTTATGTTCTGAAAGCAACAACAGATCTGCATGCTTAGCATCTGGAAATAAAATGTTTTGAAAATGGAATGTTTGCCAGCTAAAGCATGTGTCCTCTTGTACAGTATAACGAGGTGCACAATATATTTACAATGAAGCTGTGCTTTTGTTAACAAGAAAATAACCCTCTGTTAGTGACCCATATATGTTGCTATAATTTTGGCAAACTTTTTTGACTGATTCTTACCTTTCTCTGTTCTAAAAAAAAAATTGCATTGTGCCTTACTATGTTCTTTTCTCAAACTGATTTCTTATTAAGAGAGTTCATTATAATCTCCAACCTCAGTGTTAAAGCGAGAAAAAGCTGCAGTGTCTGCATCTCTTTAGGCGACACTGAAACTTAGAAAGTATGTCACCACATAAGAAATGCTTATTGCAGGGGTTACCTATACCTGTGCTTGCTTATATCTCAGTGTAGATTTCTTTATAAGCAGTTAGACATTCACACAAACAGGGGATCAAGTGTGGTTCACATAGAAAAGTACACATAGAAAGTAAAAATAGCCCATAGGGTGCCGTATTGCGAGGAAGTGACATTTGATTTTTTTTTTTTTTTTTTACAATTTAGGTATATTATAGCGGCAACAGATTTAAATGTACAGTGTAGGCAGTTTTAATTACTGTAAAAAATAGTATGCATAGTAATGTCCTTGCAGAGAACTAAGCTGGGAAATGTAGGTCACTGTACATGGTGTGAACAAGCCCAAAGTATTCTCTGCAGGTCAAATCTGTGCGTTTATTTTTTTGTTTTGTTTTTTTGCACGTTATGCAAACAAATCCTTAGTGTGCCAGAAATATAACTCGTGTCCAAATGTGTTTCATGAACATATCTGCAATCTGTGTGATGTAACAGCACATGTTTCTCTGCAATTTTCTATTGGATGTAATTACATTTATGATTTTGTGTTTATTTAGGACCAACTGCTGAAGATAACTGTGCTGTGTGTCCACAATTTCATTTCATGCCTCGTTTTGTAAGATTTTTGCCAGGTAAGATCTTCATAATTATTATATTCTATGCTGTCCTATTTAATGCTTAAGGTGTACCCTTCTTCTAGACACTGGGCAATTCTGCCTCTGCTATTGAATTTAGTTGAACAGAGACTGCTTTACCAGTGATGTCCAACATTTGCCCAGTAAGATTCCCCTCCCAGCACATACTCACTGGTCTTTACCCAGTTCCCCCCCCCCCCCCCAGCACACAAAATCTCCAATTTTTAAAGACGACTGCCGTGTTTACTCTTTGTCGCTTCCCTGAACTTCTGGTTTGGGAACATGCACTGTGTAAATAACACATATACAAGCCAATCACAGGGAGATCAGCTGCTAGTTTAGGAGCTGGTGTGCAAAGCAGTGCTGCAATTTACAGAGGAGGCTGTGCTGTTGGTTCTTCGCTTACATTTTTAGTCCCAGGAGTGTGCACATAAGGGTAGCTCCAGAGAGACCAGCAAGGCAACGTATCCACCCTATAGGCTGTTCCTGGGAAGATCTTCTAGTTCTCCTCTTTCAGAAATGAGGGCATTGAACCTGAAATGAAACAGCAGTTCAGCAAGTATGTGAATGATGCTTCTACATTTTATAGTGCTCAGTGCTCAGCTTTTTTCTTTACAAACACATTTTATTATGTTCAAGACAAACCAGAAATAGAATAGTGCCAATCGATGTAGTAACAAACTGGCATGACAAAAATGCATTTGTGCAAATATTGGAGGATCAAATATTACATTTTGCATGGGACAAAACATAATAATGAGTCAAGAAACCATTCAAGGGGGACATTTCAAAGCCATAAAGAGTGATCATGTCTAAAAAACAGATAACCTATCCTGGTACTTGACAATTATTGTAGATGATCTAGCAAATTAGTACTATCAAAAAGATAAATTGGTCAAGGATGACTGGAGATAGCCTGAAGATAATCAGTACGAGGACCAGTATTCCCGTTTCCTTTCAAATAACAGCATGGTGTCCTAAATGGTGGTGTAGATTTTTTCCATAATTTTGTTTCTATATGGAAGACAACTTGAGACCACATTACTAAGCCAGATCTCCAATTAAGAGCAATGACCCATTGAATGGCACTGAATAAGGAATGTAGTAACCTTTTACATGGAGGGAGTATAACACGATCTTGACATTCTCTAAAACAGGTAGCAGGTACAGAGGAATAGATTGTATGGAGTTTAACTGGCATCATGTAACACCTGGTGTGAAGCTTAATAGTTGTTTCCTGAACCACAACAGAGGGTGTACGTGTATAGAGATTTGAGAGCATACCTAACCATTCAGAGGTGGATAATTCTAATGCAGCTTTGGCTTTCCATGGGGGCATCGGGAGGATTTATCTGAGAGTTGAAGGGCATTAAGGAACCCATAAAGTGTTGAGATCATACCTTTTATCCCTGGGTGAAAAAAGACATAACTGCTTGAAAGTGGTAAAGGATTTCTTGAGGGTCAGTGTGTAGTTGGTGCTGTAAAAGTGTCAAACGTGTAGGTATTTGAAACGTTCACAGTTAGGAAAATTATGCATTTGTTGGATTTGAGTGAAGGAGCAAAAATATGAATCAATCATTACTGAATTTAAAGAGACCAAGTTATGGTCTCTGGGCGGCACAGCAGTACACTGATCTTCCAAGTGAAAGGCTGTGCAGAGGAGGCATGTTAGAACATGTCTGCTCATTGGAGCAGAGCAAGCTAAGTTCTCAGCACAGCTAGAGAACTGACCACGGTGTGTGCTCCTGCTTAGTGTGGTCAGTTTTTAATAGGAAAGCAGAGGGACTGGCAGGAACACCGTAGATTTAATACAAAGAGGATAGGATATGTTTTCATACAATTACATGGTACAGCAGGCACATATTAGGAATGTAAAATTTTGTGTTTACATATTCTTTAAAGGGTTAGTTCATCATAAAAAAAATAAATTTTTAATTGTACAGGGGGCGCGGGTCAATAAATAAAACTGTGCACAGTAAAAAAAAATTAAAATTAATTTCACTTACCCCCCGTAAAGCCACTGCTTCCTGTTGTCATGTATTCAAAAGCCACAAATACATTGTTGTTATCCATACCTTCTAACGTAGTACGGATAACTGTTCCTGTGTACTCATGCCCATTATGCCCTGCAGTTCTCTTCCCTGCCATGCGCCCTCTTGGTAGCTTCCCCTAAGCATTGCCAACTCTCATGCTATATTTTTTTAAACCTCTTTGCCTATTGCACATTTTATAGATTTGGCAAACACTGATTTTGATGGGGTTCAGGTTTGGCATCTGTTCACTGAACCCTGCTCAAACCAAACCCAGGACACTTTGGCTCATCACTACTTTTTTTTTTGTGTGTTTGTGAGACCACCTCTGCTTTTTTTACATTTGCCTGCCAGTTTAGAATCTTTAGCTGGTAGCTAAATGTGCCAGGTGGTAATGAGTGGGATGTTTGAGCAATATATCATTTAGTGACAACCTTGTGCAAAAAAATTGTCTTTTTCCCATAACTTGTGTCAAAATATAAAATATTCCATGGACTTGAGATGCCTCTCAGCAGATAGCTTGGGGTGTCTAATTTCCAAAATGGGGTCATTTGGAGGGGGTTTTGAACTGTCCTGGCATTTTATGCACAACATTTAGAAGCTTATGTCACACATCACCCACTCTTCTAACCACTTGAAGATAAAGCCCTTTCTGACACTTTTGTTTACATGAAAATTTTTTTTTTTGCAAAAAAATTACTTTGAACCACCAAACATTATATATTTTTTAAAGCAAAGGCCCTACAGATTAAAATGGTGAGTGTTTGTTTATTTTTTTTTCACACAGTATTTGCGCAGCGATTTTTCAAACGCATTTAAAAAAAAAAAAACACACTTTTTTTTTATTTTAATGCACTTAAACACACTATATTTCCCAAATGTTTGATGAGATAAAAAAAGATGATCTTAGGCCGAGTACATGGATACCAAACACGACATGCTTTAAAATTGCGCACAAACAGTGGTGACAAACTACATACATTTTTAAAGCCTTTAAAAACCTTTACAGGTTACCACTTTAGATTTACAGAGGAGGTCTACTGCTAAAATTACTGCCCTTGATCTGACCTTCGAGGTGATACCTCACATGCATGGTGCAATTGCTGTTTACATATGACGCCAGACCGACGCTTGCTTTCGGCTTTGCGCGAGAGCAGGGGTGGACAGGGGTGCTTTTTTTTTTTTTTTTTTTTTTTTTTAATTATTTATTTTGCTTTTTTATTTTATTTTTAAAGTGTTCCTTTCTTCTTTTTTTTTTTTTTTTTTTTTTAACATTTTTATTGTTATCTCTGGGAATGTAAATATCCCCTATTATAGCAATAGGTAGTGACAGGTACTCTTTTTTTTTAAAAAAAATGGGTCTATTAGAGCCTAGATCTCTCCTCTGCCCTCAAAGCATCTGACCATACCAAGATCGGTGTGATAAAATGCTCTCCCAATTTCCCAATGACGCTGTTTACGTCCGGCAAAATCTAAGTCATGAAATGCTCGTAGCTTTCGGTTTCTTAGGCCATAGAGATGATTGGAGCCATTCTGGTCTTTGATCGGCTCTATAGTCAGCTGGCGGAACCACCGGCTGCATTCTCAGGTTCCCTGTTGGGACAGAAGAGCCAGAGAAAACCATGGAAGATGGTGGGGGGGACATTCCCTCCCACTGCTTGTAAAAGCAGTCTAGAGGCTAATTAGCTGCCAGGAATGCTTTTACATGAAAGCCGACTGCTGGCTGAAAAGAATGATACCAAGATGATACCTAAACCCGCAGGCATCATTCTGGTATAACCACTCAAAGTCCAGCAACATACCAGTATGTTGCGAGTCCTTGTTGGGCATATATTGTAATCTTTTTTTTTTTTTTTTTCATGCAGCCTGTGGGCTGAACGAAAACAAGAGATTGATCGGTGGGTATGCCCACCATTAGAATACCTCCCTTCATCCACCCACTTCTAATGATGGGCATACATGCACCATTTTGTTTTTAACTGTGGTGCTGAAATCACCTCCTACAGCGCTGGAGTCACGGCTTTATGTATCGTGAGAGCCATCGCTGTTGCTGTCAAGATAAATAAATCAGTGCTGCAGCTGAATGGCCTAAAAAATATAGGCCGAAGCATGGGGGCAAGTTAGGAGTAAATCGCTCCTCCACCCCTGCTGCCCCCATGCTTCGGCATGTATGCTCGTTTTTTTTTAACTGTGGTGGTGAAATGGCGTACATGAAAACAAAAAAGTGGTTAACAATAAAACACAGTAAACAGTAAAGTATGAAAAAATTACATACCTGAAAAGCAAACATAATAAAACATAATAACAATAAAACCTTGCAGAATAGAATACAGTAAAAAAGAGCAGAACAATAAAACGACAACTATTTTTGTTTTTTTATTTTATATTTTTTTGTGTTTTTTTTTTTTTTTGTTTGTTTTTACTTTTTTTACACTTTTTTTTTTTTTGTAACTGTAACGGTTCCAGGTTCGGGTCTCTCAAAATGCGATGGCATCTTGGGAGACCCTGTGAAAGTGTGTCCTAGTCTGTGCGGTGCTGTACCCTACGCTAATACTCAACTAGTGTATGGTAGCATTCAAAACATTTACCAATGCAAAGACCAGGATTGTCAAGACAGGAGGGACAATATTAGCGGGTGTCACGCCTATATCCGCGCTTGCTGCAGACACAACATCTTCTTTGGGGGGCTTGTTGGGTAGGGGTACTATGGAGAACATACGGAAAATGCGTCTCATGCAGCCGGCTTATTGCATTTTGATCGGAAAGGTGAGGTGGAGCACCGTCTGGAGACAAAGGGGCTCTGACGATCTCTTCCTGGAATTTAAGGAAGGATCCAGTCCGTCTTGAAGCTCTGTTTAGCACATGAGCGTTCAGCAAAGTGATTTGAAATAAATAAACAGACACTTTTTTGTACCGGCAATGGCCTTACGGGCAACTAGGTATGGCACCAACAACTGGTCCTTGAGGTCCACCCCTCCCATATTCATGAACACAGAGGGGTTTCTCCACAACACCAGTCACCGTAGGAATTTGGACCGTCATGTCTGCATGAAGGGAGGAAAGAATGAAAATATTCTTATTATCCTTCCACTTCACAGCAAGCGAGTTATTACACTTCAAACAGGCTCTCTCCCCCAGCCTAAAATTGGAATCTACAAGCCGCTTTGGAAAGCCCCAGCGATTAGATCGCACGGTGCCACATCTGATGATCAAACAAGTGACTAAAAAGTGGCACGCTCGTGTAATAATTGTCCACATACAAATGGTACCCCTTTCTGAATAAGGGTGACACCAAGTCCCACACAATCTTGCCAGTGCTCCCTATGTAATCTGGGCAGTTCGTCGGCTCTACGTGACTATCTCTTCCCTCGTAAACCATAAAACTACATGTATAGCTTGTGGCCCTGTGAGAGAGCTTATACATCTTGACCCCGTATCTAGCATGCTTGCTGGGAAGATACTGTCTGAAAGACAAGCTGCCAGAAAACTTAATCGAGGACTCATCAACGCAGCGGGAGTATAAAAGACTGCAAAACGTTGGTTGAAGTGGTTTACGAGGGGCCAAATTTTGTACAGCCGATCGTATCCAGGGTCTCCATGAGGACGACAGAGTTTATTGTTGTTGAAATGCATGAACCGCAAGATCTGCTCATATCGTGCCCTGGCCTTGGAAGCAGAGAACACGGGCATAATGGTAAATTGGGTCAGTGGACCAATATGACCGCAACATACTCATTTTAACTATGCCCATGTCGAGGGATAGGCCCCCTAGAGGTCTTAAATTCGAAAACCGTAATTGGTTTCCAATCTCTGGCAAGGGAGGACTAGGTATTAGCGGCGATGAATTGACCAGCATACAAATTACTTTGGTCCACAATAGAGCTATAGAGATCTTCGGTGAAAAACAGCAAATAAAAATCAAGTGACGTAAAATCAACTGTTTCCACCTGAATTCCAGGTTGGCCACTGAATGGGGGAAGTATGGGTGCTGCAGAAGTGGTGGGTTTCCAATTAGGATTGGTGAATGCAGCAGGAAGGGCACTATGGGCTCGACAGCCTGTCTTTGTCTTCTTGGTGACAGCAAGACACTACTTTTGCTTGCCACCTCGCCAGCTTGAACTGCACTTATGGGACTCGCCACGTCACCACGTGTTACTGCAGTGCTGGTTTGACTACGGCCAGGGTGTACTAGGCCGCTGGTGATTGCCAGTTCACCAGAAGGATGAGCGGCACAAGTACTTCTCTGTTCCATACGAGAGCCCTGTGGTTATTGCACCTCAACAACAGCAGAAGAAGATCGGGGTCTGGTACGCCTGACCTTGGCAGGGACCACAACTCCGTCGTCAGAGCTATCTGTCATGGAGCCACTGTCGTCTACAGGATTGTATTCTGAGCCTGAATCTGACAGATGAGTGACTTCCTCTTCACTATCTGTCATGCTCAGAAACGTGTAGGCCTCTTCACTACTGTACCTTCGATTTGCCATTTTGGGCTCTAAATTTACTGGTACAGTAGTGAGACTCACAGGTAAAAAAAAGCTCCCAGGCTGTCAGCAACTATCCAGATGAAGTGCACGGTGAGGTGCATAAAACGCAAGCATCGACGCGGCTGGCGCCAGCTCACCTCTGTCCTCCCCTCCAATCAGAAATGTGAGGTGACTCCTTGCTTTTTTCAACATCCTGGGAAACAATGGCGCTTTACTCCTATACTCTGCTTGAAACAACTTGACCATAGTAGGTGATTGTTCCTGCTAACATACTGCTATATACAATGGCTAAAAAAGGGATAAGCACCTATTCAAGGTGAACTCTATATACATTACTAGTGATACTATAAAGACTATACTGAATACTGCTCTGCCTATCTCCACACACGAATCTCAGCTGCTACACCCCGCTTGTTATGCCAATGAATGGAATCATGCGGGGGAATGTTGATCGTTAACTGAGAGACTTTGTAACTCATTTTTATGTTTGTGCCAACATTGTCTGCGATCTATTTATTTATCGGCGCTTTGAACTTTAAACCCGCTTTTGTTTCAGGGGAGGGAAGCAATTGGAACTATTGACTCCTACATGGCCTGCTATCTATGAGATTATGCACTGTATACAATATAGCAGGGTGACACTTCTCTACAGCTCTTAATTTGAGCCACGGGATGGTCTACAATATACAGGTTTAACTGCAGGATTTGTTTAGAAGCAAGAGTTGGGAGTAAAACACAGTAATTTTTCATCCTCGCCTTCCCTACCAGTAGTCTGCTATTGTTGACAGTAATGAATTAATAGCCCCTGAGGACACGGTTGCCAACTGTAAATCGCCATACTATTCTATTGGACGGAAACGGGGTATATTGTGTGATTCTTTTCAGTATTGAGTGTCCTTTGACTATTCCCCTCTTTGGGGGTGGAACTTGGAATGTGGAGTACACGGGGGGGGTTATTTGAGCTTAGTGGTTTTAATGACATTCGTGTCTAATGTGTTACAGTTGTATTTTGTATTATTAAACTGATACATTGTGAGAGCGTGGTACACTAGAGGGTTTTTTTTTTTTTTTTCATACCGCCTCGGGTGAACCTAACGCTTACAATTTTGTTTCATTAAAGTCTTATACCATTTGCAAATAGACTTTAGTTGATCCTCCTATTTTTACCTTTCTGGTGACATTTCTTTGTCCCTATATTATAGTCCTACGGTTAACTATTGGTACTTTTGGAGGTGTCCCGTCTGTTGGACGAATCAGTCATTGCTTGTTAATTAATTATAGGGCGATGTGGATTCAGAAGGCTTTTATTGTAATTCTATTATCAGTAACTGTATCAAACGCTACCAAAAAAACTGTTAGCGATCGCAGGGATCAGGCCTGACTCTGCAAACGCTGCAGTTATGTGTTTAGTGTTTTGCAAGTGACAGTGATCGATCGATACTGCACTTGGGTGGGCTGGGCTAGGCTGGGCGGAGGGACAAAATGCAGGTGCTAGCAGGTATCTGGGCTGATCCCACTAACACTGCGTTTTAGGTAACCCTAAACTACTGGGGATGCTAGTATAGATCTGACCAGTTCAGATATTGATCCGTTCAGACACTATACCACTAAGGGAGTTGTATGCTGCGTGCGTGTGTGTTAGCAGTACTGGCACAAATCTGACACTGCCTGGGGCAACGCAGACCCTATCTGACCCTAAAACGTAACTGATATCACCCACCGGGTGATCAGGGGGTTAAACCTTTATTGGGTAATAAACGGCGGATATAAAAAACAAACTAACCAGCGTCACCCGTAACACTTATACGGTGATCACTGGTGAAAGGGTTAACTAGGGGGCAATCAGGGGGTTAAAACCTTTGGGGTACCTAGCGCTGTAAAAAGCTGACGGTTAACCTAAATACATATCTGGCTAACTAGTGTCACCTGTGACACTAATACGGCGATCAGAAAAAAGATCGGCGGTCAGCAAGTGGTTAATAAGTGAGTGAGCAACTACCCTGGCTTTAGAATGTGACCAAAGATTGAGTTTGTAATTTATAACCTGAATTGGGTGGTACATTTTGAGGAAGGGTATGATACTTATTAGTTTTGGGGATTGAGAACTTATTGGCTAATAACATATCCTGAGGAAATGCCTTGCCTTACAAGATGTAGTTAAACATCTTAGATAACCTAGGGAGCAATATCAGAGTGAATTTCTTGTTGTAGGTCATTGAGTATCCATCTGGACCAGGGGCTTTAGATGATTTTAAGGATTTGACTTCTGCTATTTCTACTGTATATCTGTGCACGGCCATCTCCTTTAGCCAATTCAATGAACACAGAGTGGGATTAGAAAGAGAAGGCATTTGTTTAAATATCTCAGTGACCTTTGCAGGGTGGAACTCCAAATTGTCCTTGTTGTAAGTGATCATATCTCAGCGAGTTGAGATTTATTGCAAGCTGTGGTAATACCAAGCATTTGGCCTCTCATCACTGCTTTGTGAGCTGATCAGATGGTTGTAACAGCAAGATCATCTGATTTATTAACCTGAAAGTACTCCTTCATATTGTCAGAAAGTTGTTTAAGAAAAGTCAAATTAAGTGAATGTTCTGGAGTGGCCATCTCAGTCTCCTGACCTCAATATCATTGAGCCACTCTGGGGAGATCTCAAACGTGCAGTTCATGCAAGGCAGCCCAAGAATTTACAGAAACTGGAAGCTTTTTGCCAAGAGGAATAGGCAGCTTTACCATCTGTGAAGATAACAAGCCATATCCACAAATACCACAAAAGACTTCAAGCTGTCATTGATGTTAAAGGGGCAATATATGGTATTAAGAACTGGGGTATGTAAACTTTAGATAAGGGTCATTTGGGTAGTTTCTGTTGTGATTATGATTTAAAGAGAGTAAACACAGTTGATCGATAATAAATGGCTTCAGCCAAACACTATAACCATGAGTGAAAGAAAAGTTTTTGTGTTATCATTCATATTCTCAGAAAAATGGCCAAGAAATAATAAATTCTGCCAGGGTATGTAAACTTATGAGCACAACTGTACATATTTAATACCATGCACAAACACTATAATGTTTGTTTTTTATTATGATTTTTTATAACTGTCAAAATGTGATATTTTTTTTTTATATATATTTGTGAGCATTTTCTTTTCTCAACTTGGGATTACAGTGGTACCTTTTTTTAAAATCCTTTAAACCCTTCCCATTTTCCTTGTAAGCATTTGGATGTGGTACTACACAATGGGAGTCATGTCTACATTTTTGCTTAGCTCTCTATAGTACTCATCTTTGAAATGTTTGTTGACAGCACCCAAATAGTTGTGACATGTGGCAACTGAGGTGCTCTCAGAGAATTCCAAATTATAGTGACCCCAGAGATGAAGGTTGAAATTTCATGTACTTTCTGTAAGTAATGTGTATATGGTTAGATATTGTGAACAAAATCTGTGAAGAATTAACATTTGGAGGAGTCTTAATGTCTTCATTTAAAGGGAGTATGGTCGGCTAAGCAGAGGAGGATCACTGGCTAAGACTCAGACTTAAAGGAGTTGTAAAGGCAGTTACTGCATTCCATGCATTAAGATAAAAAAACCTCTGTGTGTAGCAGCACCCCCCTAATTACCTACCTGAGCCCTTTCTCCAGCAATGTCTACGATCCCCTCAGCCATCCAGGACACTCCTCCTGATTGGCTGAGACAGAGCAGCGGCACCATTGGCTTCCACAGCTGTCAATCTAAGTCAGTCAGCCAATCAAGGGAGAGAGGGGGTGGGGCCAGGCCAGGGCTTCATATCTGAATTGATATATGGAGCTCTGACTCGGCTTGGGTGCCCCCTGTAGCAAGCTGCTGGCTGAGGGGCACTCAAAAGAGGGAGGGGCTAGGAGCAGCGAAGAGGGACCCGAGAAGAGGAGGATCCAGGCTGTAAAACCAACTGCACAGAGGAGGTAAGTATAACATGTTTGTTATTTAAAAACAAAAAAAAACAAGCCTTTATAATCACTTTAATACCTTTAGGCTCCTTTTCATATGGCTGTTCCGATGAGGTCCGCCATGCAGCCCTAAGGACAGGCGATTGTGAAAAGATGTTTCTGTTTATACCCACCTCCCTCTGGGTCTGATCAGATCTGCTAAAAAAAAGCGGAAGATAACTGCATCCTTTTCTGTTTTGCCAGACCCGATCAAAGGTAGCCAATTGTAAATGGACTGCAGAGTCTAATTAGACCTGGCCACTCATGAGACCTGTCCGTGCCTGCTCTACATAAACTAAGTGGACACAGATGTGACATTCTTCTTGCTTTGCAGCAATCAGCGGGAGATCAGCTCACAGATTCCCTGCTGATTGGAACAGAATCTGCCCCATGTAAATAGGCCTTGCAGAGACTTATTAAAGCCTTTAGTGTTAAATTTCATGTAATCCTGACAGCACCATTGTTAATTGCCAGCTGGCTTATTGGCAGGTAGCTTAGGTAGGCTTCCAGCCCAACACTGACCTATACTGTTTTGTTTTTTTGTTTTTTTTATGCCCCGTACACACGGTCGGATTTTCCGACAGAAAATGTGTGATAGGACCTTGTTGTCGGAAATTCCGACTGTGTGTAGGCTCCATCACACATTTTCCATCGGATTTTCCGACACACAAAGTTTGAGAACAGGATATAAAATTTTCCGACAACAAAATCCGTTGTCGGAAATTCCGATCGTGTTCCGATCGTGTGTACACAAATCCGGTGGACAAAGTGCCACGCATGCTCAGAATAAATAAAGAGATGAAAGCTATTGGCCACTGCCCCGTTTATAGTCCAGACGTACGTGTTTTACGTCACTGCGTTTAGAACGATCGGATTTTCCGTCAACTTTGTGTGACCGTGTGTATGCAAGACAAGTTTGAGCCAACATCCGTCGGAAAAAATCCTAGGATTTTGTTGTCGGAATGTCCGAACAAAGTCCGACCATGTGTACGTGGCATTAGAGTGAGGAAATACAAGTAAATAACAGAACAAATAGGCAGCCTACTCAGTTTTTCAGCCCAGTGACCTAATAGCAGCTTTTGCTGTGGTACAATTTTTTTTTAGTATGGATATATTTATATGTAATTTCAGAGATAACAATGTAATCATATTCAACGACTTAGCTCAATGTTGGACTCTTATTGCAACTGCTTAAAGGTATCAGTCTTACAGAGTGCTGGAATATACTGTAGGTGGCTAATAACATATTTTTATACTGTCTAGGACCTCGCTTGTTTGCACCAAGTACATTTTCACTACTATTATGAGTATGGTTTAGTTAACTATAGCAAGAGGCTTATAGGTAAATAGGTCATCACTGACTATGCTATATAAGTGTGTTGTGTGTTTTAATAGTCTGTTGTTGCAGATGTTTGTTTTTTCTTTCAGGTGTTTTTCTATTATGCTGTTTTTCTGTCTGATCAGCATTTAAGTTATTTTACCAGCTTAAGTCAAATTCAGAAATTCACATTAAATCTTCTAAACATGCAAAAATGTATGTTGCATTGAGAGACAGATATTGGTGGTTGATATGACAGGGCCACAAGAGTGTATTTTTAACATCTTGCAGAACAGTAATTATGTAGTGATTGACAGATTTATTTCATATTCTTGTTAGCAGGTTAAGTTAAAGGTGCAGTATAGTTGAATATTTAGGCTAAGCATTCCTGAAGAATTATGTATTCAGGCCACCTCCAATGCTTTGAAGGTTAGGTGTCAACTTGACTTGATAATTGTAGGCTAATCAAAATGTAGATGCAGAGCAGTTGAAGCTGTACAGGAGGGTGGCTGCCTGGATAAAAGACACAGAAGAAGAGCCCAGGTAGGGCTGGTATATCAACTTGAGAGATGTAAGACAATCAAAAGTGCTAGCAAAGTAATGAGCTTGATGAGCTGGGATTGTCTCAGCTCCAAGCACGTGTCCAAAACAAGTGGCAGCAAGAGGGATGCAAAGAAAGGAGGGATTTAACTTTTGCAGGCCCTCCTGGCTCTACGTCTAATATCTCCAATACAGGGACTGTAGCAGAATGTGGAGTCTGTAGCAGAATGTGCAAAAAAACTGGATGCCCCTTCCCCCCCCATAGGTTGATGTAATCTGCTACTCTGCCCTGCATACTAGCAGATTATGATAGACTTAGCTTTCAAATGTAGCTCTCCTGCACTTGGCTGTCATTGTTGCTGGTGCATGCATCTTCGCCCAGTCTACCTATAGGGTTCGCGCTCTCCAGCCACATGAATAGCCAGATCTCAATGACGTCACTCTCTGCAATGATTCAGAATGTCCTGCACATGTACCAGTGACCTCATTGGCCTGAGCCAATGTGACTATCTACTAAACAGCTCAGATTTCATCTGTTTCCAAGATACCCACAGGTAAGACTTTTTATTTAGCTTACCTGTAGGAAAGTGAAAAGGAGTTTAATTCCACTTTAATGTTCTCAGTAAAGCAGTTGTGACTCTGATTTGTCTTCCAGATTGGAAGAATCTGTAATCCTAAAGGATCAACTATTTTCACAAGCACACCTTGTTTAATTAGGTACATCACAGGAAAAAAAAAAAGATCCACTGATGAATAATACTAAAGGATTGTGGGCTTTTTGTGCTTCTGATTGGTTTCCTAGGTTATGTTTTTTTTTTTGTTTTTTGTTTTTTTTATTTACATCATGAAGCTCATAAATGTTTAGGTGCAGTGACAAGCATACAAAGTATACTTGACCCTGTAGTGCATCTTTAAGAGTTATCTTGGGCATAGTAATGCTCTGTTGCTGTTTCCACCTAATGTACTAGTGGGTTTTGAAGGCACCATTTATTGTGCAATAGATGCTTGCTTTAAGTTTCCACAACACATTTCTTCCAAGAAGGTTGCTGGAATCAATTTGATCAGCTATGTTATTTTAAACCAGGTCAATTTGAACTTATTTTATTAGGGGGTGTAACAGAATTTGCTTATATATCTCCACTGTGTTCAGGATCTTACCTAGGCATAGGAACAGTGACAACCTTGATGCTTATTAGAGGAATTGTTTCTAGCCTATCTGCAAGTCAAGAACCTTCTTGTAAAACAATTTAGAGAACTCACAGTCCTTAAATAAACCTCCCGCCCCAATTTAAATACTCCCTGCTTATCCAGAGTTGTCACAGTAGCTAACCTACTGTTCCTTTATGGCCTAATCTATAAATATCTGAATGTGATACATAAATATAAAAGAAACCAAATTAATACAAATGATCTTCAAACTTTCCAATGTGGAAATTTTCACTTAGGGGTGTACTCATGTTTGTTGCCAGCGGTTTAGACATTAATGGCTGTGTGTGGAGTTATTTTGAGGAGACAGCAAATTTACACTGTTATACAAGCTGTACACTCACTACTTTACATTGTAGCAAAGTGTCAGTTCTTCAGTGTTATCACATGAAAAGATATAATAAAATATTTACAAAAATGTGAGTGTACTCACTTTTGTGAGATACTGTTTATGATTACTTGTGGTTACTAATACACAATGATGGGTGGTTCTTTAATATATGGATATTGGCATATGGACTGCACTGGTGAAACCTTGGTTAATAGGGTACACTGATGATATGCAGTGCTGAGAGGCAATGATGGTGTGGTTAGGACTTGCCACATAGTGGAAAGCAAATCCAAGTTCAAAGTATACCTTGGCAGACTACTAGCAGAGATTCATCACCACTCATCATGGTGTATTAGTCTTCATACACAGTATATTGTAACTGCAATATTTTTAGTTATCACCTTAAGGGGAAATAAAGGTGACTGGCGTTTGTAAAAAGAAGGTTGTTCTGCTGTTGATGATGCAGTGAATAATTACATCAGTTATCCTTTTGAGAGGACTGGACTGCCTTTATATTATTCAACCATTTCAATCAAACCTTTTTAGCCCTACAGTATGCATATTGGTCAAGAAGTATACCATTATTTAGTATCCAGTATAATGGGAACAATCAATACTAATATATAAAAGTCAGTACACCCCTAAGTGATAATGTCCAAATTGGGCCCAAAAGTGTCAATATTTTGTGTGGCCACCATTATTTTCTAGCACTGCCTTAACCCTCTTGGGCAGGGAGTTCACCAGAGCTTCACAGATTGCCACTGGAGTCCTCTTCCACTCTTCCATGACGACATCACGGAGCTGGTGGACGTTAGAGACTTTGCGCTCCTCCACCTTTCGTTTGAGGGTGCCCCACAGTCGCTCAGTAGGGTTTAGGTCTGGAGACATACTTGGCCAGTCCATAACCTTTACCCTCAGCGTCTTTAGCAAGGCAGTGGTCATCTTGGAGGTGTGTTTGGGGTCATTATTATGTTGGAATACTGCCCTGCGGCCCAGTCTCCAAGGGGAGGAGATCATGCTCGTCTTCAGTATGTCACAGTACATGTTGGCAGTCATGGTTCCCTCAATAAATTGTAGTTCCCCAGTGCCGGCAACACTCATGCAGCCTCAGACCATGACACTCCCACCACCATGCTTGACTGTAGACAAGACACACTTGTCTTTGTACTCCTCACCTGGTTGCCACCAAGCACGCTTGACACCATCTGAACCAAACAAGTTTATCTTGGTCTTATCAGACCACAGGACATGGTTCCAGTAATCCATGTCCGTAGTCTGCTTGTCTTCAGCAAACTGTTTGCGGCCTTTCTTGTGCATCATCTTTAGAAGAGGCTTCCTTCTGGGACGACACCCATACAGACCAGTTTGATTCAGTGTGGGACATATGGTCTGAGCACTGACAGTCTGAGCCCCCACCCCTTCACCCTCTGCAGCAATGCTGGCAGCACTAGTATGTCTATTTCCCAAAGACAACCTCTGGATATGAAGCTGAACATGTGCACTCAACCTCTTTGGTCGACCATGGTGATGCCTATTCTGAGTGGAACCTGTCCTGTTAAATAGTCTTGGCCACAGTGCTGCAGCTCAGTGTCAGGGTCTTGGCAATCTTCTTATAGCCTAGGCTATCTTTATGTAGAGCAACAATTCTTTTTTTCTGATCCTCAGAAAGTTCTTTGCCATGAGGTACCATGTTGAACTTCCAGTGA